>NW_027191581.1:0-12185 GCF_011745625.1 Cladosporium halotolerans | reverse complement strand
CAGCTGCCCTTCCCGTCGTACCAGAGGAAAGACGAGCCTAGAGGCTTGGGGCCAGGTACGAGCAGATCGAGCTCTCGCACGAATGGATGAATGATCCAGGGCTAGTACACAACCAGCTCGCTGAGCTCTTTGGGAAGGTATCGATGGATGATCTTGGTCGAACCGGTGCATCTATAGCCTTTATGATATGACGTGACTAATGCGACTAGACCGTCTTCGATGAACACGTTACGATGGAACGTTGAGTTTGTGTGCTGTAGACCTGTGATTTCCGTTCCTCGTGCCGGCTGCCCTGATGCGATATGGATCAATAGCAACAGCCGCTCCAGAAAAGCTTCGACTCGTTTGCAGTACCTTTGTACCGCCTGCTTGTCCCAGACTAGCTTCTTGAAGTGACTGGGATATGTAAACTCCTCTCGTAACTTGTCAACTCGACCCAGTAGCCATCGCCGTTGAAAAGGAAGTACAGCATTGTTTCGGTCGTCTTGGAGAAAATTCCAGCCAGGTTCGGTGACGGTTGGATTGTCACGAATGCGATGGAGGGACATTGCAGGTATCACGTCCTCTCGGGCTTCTTCAGGTCCAACCATGAAGAGGCTTGCAAGAAGGCCTTGCGCTTGCTTCATCTGCACTGCAACAAATTCGCGGAACGCATGAATCCGAAGTTCGAGGTCCTTGTAAAAAACAGTCTGCTCGTCTTCAGACCACTGAATGTAGCCCAAAGACGTGACGCTATCCCGGACTTTCTTGCCATATGATCTTATCGACACTGCCCAACTAAATGGTGTACAGTTATAGATCGTCATGAATCGCTCCCTCATATCATCGAGAGGATCCAACGCATTTTCGACCATACCGCTTTCCACATCCCTGACAGCCTTTTCGAGGACAAGCATTTGGCCGATCTTAATAAAACCGGATAGTTTTGATGTGTAATTCGGTGCCTCAAAGAAAGTTGATCTGGCAGTATCAATTCCCGACACCGCAAGAAGTGCGAGTACGACGCTCTCAAAAATATCTCCCTTCAGCTGATGGTCAAGTGCGGCGATACAAAGTTCAAGACACAGGTCTTCTATCCGTCGTGTAAGGTATGGCGTTATAGCTTCATTTGGAAATTCCCCACCTACCGGGCGTCTGTCTAGGAGGTCTTTGGTGACAGCGAGAAGCTCATCAAGTAGGGCCGTCTGCCGGCTAGTCAGTTGATGTCGGAGCCGTGGTACCTCCTTGGAGTCGTTGGACCGATAACCGAAGCATATAAGTCGTTTCCATAGATCCTTGTAGCGGTGATATATGGACTTTTGGAGCTCCACCATCAGAGGCTGGCTGTACGCTTTCTTGTTGGGCAGAAACGAGCTAATGCACTTTTGAGCGAAGAAGGTGATCTTATCTTGTTTGACAGAAGCGTGGGCAGCCTCGACCAAACGGTCTATTGATAAAATGACTTCGGATAAGACTGGCCCGCTTTCGTCAGGTAGTCGCATAAGGCGGGCAGCGTCGTGCAGAGAGACACCGTTCAGAAAGCTCGGCCATCGAGTCATTTCCAACCATGGAGACACTTGCGTCTGCGTGGGAGCATGTTGGAACACGGACTTCTCCTGTGCATATTCAAGTTCGAGAGCATTAAGAGTCTTGAAAACTTCATTTGCGACAGAGTTGCTTCGTTCCGTTCTTTGCCCACCTGCTTCATCTTGTGACGAGCTCATGTCCAAAGGCTGTCCCTCGTGTTGGTTGATACGAAATCCAGAACTTCCAGGTCCGGATCGAAAGAAGCGCTGGAACTTGACAGCTTCCCAAGGTGGCTTCTCCCCGAAGTGCTCCCGCTCTAGGTGCTCACGGATAGCGCGAGGTCCAGAGCATTTACGTCCGCCACGACTCTTCTTTCCGGCGCGTGCGCAATGGTATAATGGGTGCGCATCTTGTCGACCGCTTGCGAGACGAGAGAACAGTAGCTGCAGCCAAACCGATTATAGATGCGCAAATAGGGGAGCGGTGTCTGATCTATCGCGGGTACAATGACTGGCTCACTACGCGGATCGAGTAGAGACGTTTCCAATAGTCTCGGCAGCATTCCCTTGATAAAAGTCTGATCTGCTTTTTCGATGCCGAGCTAGAGTTGTACCTCGCGTGTGAGCGCCGAAGATGGGTGCCTATAGCTGAAGGACAGACAGCGCTCTGACACAGCTTGCACACGACCATCCTGAAGTCAGGAAGGAACTCAAAGATGTCCATTTCGGGAAGAAGGCGCTTGACGGCTCGTGCTGGAATTGATAGGGATCTCTTCAAGAATTGCGATCGTAATGATGTCGGCAACAATGAACCAACGACTCATGTCTTCACTACCACGAGAGCCCACGTGTCCCTGACGACAACGTACGAGCGCGTCCCTCCGAAATGCGCCTTGACCACCGCGCCTTCAAGGATTCTTCCGAGCAATCAATATATACTGCAATGGCTAGGGGGTTGGCTACCTGCTGGACCGCCCGGCCCGGCTCGCGGCAGTCCGAAATGAGACTATCAAAAGACGCAGGGTGTATTGTTCGTGGAATAGGTCTGCAGGGCAAGTGTCGCGAGGCGGGGGGCCCAAAAGAACGCGGCTCGCATTCATTGCGCCATACTACTTAGGCCTGTTCTTTCGCGCAGAGCATCGTCTATCTCCTGGCGAAGCAGCACAGCAAGCCAGCCTTGCCGAGGAACCACAGACAGCCCAGGAAGCGGACGAAAGACAGTGCGGCGGTGGCGTACAGCAACGCGCGGAAGAAGTTGGCCGTACGGTCGGTGGCGCCGCTGCTGAAGCCGAACTTGTCTGCGCTGTCGTTGGTGATGATGACGGCGAGTAGGGCGTTCGAGAAGATCCAAAATGTGACGAGACGGGTACGGAAAGATTTGTAGGAGTCTTCGAGGGTTTTCTTCGTGTCCTCCTTGGCGGCGACGTGGGGCGTGAGAGCGCGCTTGACGATCTGCTCGAACTGAGAGTCGATGTCTGCTTGTGAGAGGTCGGCTTCTTCAATGACAGCTGCCTTGCCGTCACCCGTCTTCTTAATTTGAACCGAGGGAAGAGCGTCGGCCTTGTCGGATCCCTTGGTTCCCCAGGAAACGTCATGCCAATTGCTGTAAGCGTAGACGTTGAGGATGTTGGTGTAGCTGCTGGCAACAAGCATGTACTGGGGGAATGAGGTGAACATGTGCCACGGGTCCAGGTAGAGGAACGAGGCGATGAAGTAGAGACCGAAAGTTGCAGCGACAGCGACAAGGATAACACCAGCTCCAGAAGGCGAGAAGAAGTCCGAGACTACCTCTTGCGTGTCGCCAGTGGTGTCGATCAGACCGCCCTTGGTGAATGCGCGCACGACGAGGTAAAGCGAGAGCACGATGATGTAGAGTTGAATGATACCGAAGACGCAGAAGGACGTGATGTAAGACCACCGTGAACCCTTCGGCCTGTTTCCGAGCGCAAGAATGAATTGCAATAGGAGGAAGCCGAGATAGATGTACTTGAGGACGGAGTTTATGATGGGGGTTGCGGAGTTGCCGAAAGGCCAGGCCTGGTTGTTGTTGTTCAGGCTCGGTGTTCCAACGAGGTCCATGATGACCATGGTAGTTAGCCAATAAGAGGCTGGGAGGAGTAAGTGATAGACTTCGCAGAAAACGCGGAACATTACTTACCCAAAGCGAACCAGGTCATGATAACATTAGCCATGTTGTAAATCAGTTGAATGTGCAGGAAGATCATGCGGATGATGTTGTGGCCAGAACGGTATATGCGCCCGAAATGCATCAAAGAGTATATGGTGGCGGCGAATGAGCCGTTCAACCAACGACGACGCTGACTGATGAATTCAGCTGCACCTTCCGGTACATCGGTCTCACCCTTCGAAGACTTGACGTAGGTCAGATGCCACTTGCTGCCTGCCTTGGCGACAAGCTCGGAACACAGAATACGATCCTCGGCCAAGAACATATTCTTCTTGAAAATGTTCATGCCCTCAATACCCTTAGGTCCGAGCTGCTTCGCTAGGGTGTGGTCACCGTGGAAGTACTGCTCGAGAGGACGTCCCATGATCGCACGGAATCGGTAGGCCGAGAAGGCACCTGGCAGCACCGACACGTTACCGAAGGAGGACTCGAGCGGCTTGTCGAGAATGTTTGAGATCTTGTACTCGAAATTTTGGGCTGCAACAAGCGGGTTGACCAGGTTCTTCCAGCCCTTACCGAGCAGAGCGTGAATTTCACCGCAAGATCCTCCAAGATCCTTGTCGTTGTAGAAGGCCTCCCACAGAGCGAGCAAAGCCTTGTGGCCGGGCTTGGTACCGGCGTCCAGAAGAATACAGACTTCAGGGTTGAGAATGCGGCCGAAGGCGGTGAACAGCCATCTGTGAGAATTGATCTTCTTGCTGTTCTTCTGCTTCAGGCAGAACATCATCTGCACGGGAGACAGAGCGGAAGGGCCGTCGTCCGTGGGACGGATGAGCTGCTGATCCGGTGTGACCGACAGCTGGGTGGTATACTCGAAAATGTGCGCAACAGTCTCCTTGCCGTCAATATCCTTCTTCATGATACCATCCTGGTACACCCCGATCGTGGCCAGCACGTCGAGGGTGCCCTTGTCGCAGGGGTCGATACCGTCAAAAACCAAGCAGACGACAATCTTCTGCCAGGCCGGACCTCCTTTATTCCAGAACTCCGACTTCTTGATGTTCACGATGTCGCGGATGTTCTGCATCACACCGTGCAGGGTACGCGCGGTAAGTTCCTTGTCTTCGTTGTAGTAGGTGATGGCAATGAGCAGCTCCGTGTGCCTGTTGTACATGGCCGGCCTGAGATTGTAGCCATTCTTGAGCGTGAAATCGTTCGGGTCGCAAGTAGCAGCAGTGTAGCGCATGTGAGTGAACTCCTCGCTGCCGCTCTCCAAATCGTTCCTGTACTTGGCCTGCACAGCGTTCTGAATGGCTGAGGGAACAGGATAGTCTGCACTCAAGACAGCACCCTGTACGAGCTTCACTTTGCGGGTAGCACCACGCTTGAGAGCGCTGGCTCCGGGAGCCTGGCGCGCTGCCCACGCCTCGGTGCTGCCAATCTCGCTTCTCGAATAAGGGCTGGGCACGCGATCCGGCGCGCTGCCATAGCCCGGGTCATGCAGGGTGGTGCCCGCGTAGCTTATGTCCTCTTGATAGCCGTTGTTGTAGGGGGAAGGTGCTCCCATGTAGGAGTCGTCCTCGAGTTTGTAGCCTCGGGTGTCTGGACCGCCAGGAGTTCCTACGCGGCTGCTGGGAACGTCGAATGGGCCACTGAAAGGACCGTTTGGGTTGGTGTGAAGAAGGGAACGCTCGACCTCCTCGTCACTGTCGTGGTGTGGAGGTGGTGCGTGGTAGGGCTGCTGATCATCAACTGTTAGCTGGCACGTCCATTCCGGGTGCATTGCAGGCGAGTTCAGACATACCCCGGCGGCCGAGGCATCGTGGTGGGGAGCGCCGTAGCCGCCGCCTCCCTTATATGCCATGCTGTCTGCTGGAATGGCCGCAAAGCGGTAGGCTAGGGCGTCAAGCGGCGCGAATGAGCGAGGGATCGTGCGGTTTGCACGATGATGATGATGATGTTAACTTGTTGCCGCGAATGAAGAATAGAAAAGGAGATATGGTTGAATATGTGCATGCGTAGAAGACAAAGGGCTAGAATTGAATGGCAAGACACAAGAGCTGGATTCATTTGCAGAGGTGGGCAGCTGGCTCGCGGGCTAGTATTGGCTGGCGAGCTTGCAGGGTCCTGGCAACATCCTAGTGGCCAACGCGGATGCTAGCAATCCGCCTCCCTGTTTCATCCTGGGGTCGAAACGCCGAGCTAGATGCCGCTAACTGTTCTTCCCGAGATGAGATTGCAGTGCTTGATGCTCTCCCCAGCTGTAGCGGTGTGTGTGCCTCGCGGTGCAGGTCTGCTGCCAGCTCTGCCGCCGGTCACACGCTCACACGCTCTTTACATTCCTCGTCTCCTTGAACTCGCACTCCACACCTAGACAACAGACACGCAACGGTTTCCAATTTTAGCTCGCTACACGCGCTGCGCCTCCGGCGACCTCATGTCCCACCACCACGGCAAGCGAAAAGCGTCCAGAAGAACCACCACTTATCTGGAGATTTGTGGCGCGCCAGCTAGTAGGCTATCCGACACAAACCCATTTTTGAGCAGTCTACAGGTGATGGTAGTACAGCATTTTCTATAATAACTCTAGAGACACTGATACGAGCATGAAAGAAAGCCTCTCTATAATGCGAAATTGGGTTAAAGTGACACCATCTCCTAAGAATATTTGACCCTGATTTTTGGGCCGGAGAAGGTGCGATGCCACAGACTTTGGATAAGTCGGTGGGTGGTGGTAGAACTAGCATGGAAATAACTTGCAGCCCTGCCGTCACCCTTCAAACTGTTCCGGTGACGATTTGCGCAGGAGAGGGCGAACGTGAAGCACTAAGAAACACTAAGCGAGCCGTGTTGTGTCTTGGTTTGATCTTGTATGATGTGACTCTTGATGACAAGAAAGGCCGGCGAAGGCGCGCCGACAGTTGACACCTTGTGTCAGGTGGGACTAGCTGTCCATGCAGTGAGACCAATCGCGCCACAGAAGAGCAACCACCGGAAGAGCGCGATGGGCCCACGTTGCAGTCTCACAGAATGTGGTAACTTGACCGACCCGGCTGATCGCAAAGGCCCGACATAGCCAACTCGGCCGCTCTGCTAGCCGCTCTGCCGTCGGGAAGTTCCTAAAACAATCTCACGAAATTTGCACACCACGCGCCAGCAAGCGATAAAGACGCAAGCTCTGCCAGCACTGACACCGCCGATCCCGCATTGAAGTCTATCAAGAGCTAGGAGAACACACTAAGAGCGGACAAGGCCGTGACAAGCCCCCAACTCTCCCTGAAAGATCCATACGTACGTTGGAGAGGTGGAGTGAGTCTTTGAAAAAAGGATAAACGGCACGAGCGGCCCATTAGCTCGACAAGCCGGGCAGGTCACGATACACCAAATAGATACTTTGGTTCGGCGCCAAGCTCGAAAGAATAATTCTCCAAGTTGCAGGCGAAAGAGAACGACGCGAACACCCAAGACATCCAGTCCCTGGAAATACCTCGCTCGACTGTGACAGACAATCCTAGGAGGCTAGCGTCGTGCGCAAGGCAGTATACTGTACACCTTCGGCAGGGGTGACCCGTCTGTGCATGAGGGGGCTGCATAGACTGGCTCCGTCTCTTGGAAGGGGGCGGTGTTTAGTCCATCCACCATGCAACCCCCGCACCGGCTTGGCGTTCATCATCAAGCTTCAAGCCACGCTCGCGTCACGCTTGCGAGTGATAGATAAGAAACACCACCCCGTGATCGCAATACGGAGCTTTCCGTCTGGCCACCCACTTACGGAGAATATCACACGGGAAAATTCGCGCGCAGTCATGTTCCTGCGTTGCAAGCATGCAGTCATAGGGACGACACATGCAAAAACAGCTCGCATATGCGAAGCGACGGACAAGTCAGTTCCCTGGAGCCCTCCTGACTGCGAGCTGATCTCGTCTGTGTCTCTGGCGTTGAGATGGGCCGACATATCCGTGGAGCCGAAGAATGCCAACGCAACGGCAAGGTCGAAGCTGGGTTTTACTATCGACTTCCGGTGGAACTGGTGGTGGTGGAAAAGGGAAATTTGCTTGTACACAGACTATGGGACTAGCAGAACATTACTGGCAAGGGCAACTCGAGCCCGCTCGGACAGCAGAAGGCTCTTCATCAGTGTAAACGGGGACAACATAGCAACGCTTCTGCTACCGCGTTCGGAGCGCTGCGGCAGCTCCGAACCACGAGAATTCATTTTGGAGACACATAAGGGAGATATGCACGCTCCGAGTCACGTTCTGGAATGGCAAATCTCACAGCATGACTACACCAAAAAGTCCAGACGAAAGTCCCTCTTCTGGACGCTCCGACTGGTGCAGGACATGGACCAGCGAAACCAGGAGAACAGCGGTCGGAAGCGGCCCAAAAACCATGTCAACCACTGTGATGTCGAAATCGCCACATGGTCATGTGAAAAGAGCTCTTCTGACACTTTGGGAACGCTTTCTTTTCCTCATGGCAGGGGGTGTTCTTATTATGATAAAACTTGGCTGAAGGTCCATCTTATCAGCGTTGCATGGATTTGGCAGATGATGTAACTTGCGTTGAAACGCCGGCTGCTGTCGGGCGAATGTCAGTTGGTTTCGCCTCTGCACGTACCTCGTTGAATAGGGAAAGATGGATGAGCTTATGTCACGGGCCGCTGAGGGGACTTCGCACGATCGCTCGCACAGGAGATAGTGTGTTCTGTAATCGAGACGCAAGCACAACATCTTTCAGTGTGTCATAGATTGTGAGGACAACGGTCTCGAAGTATAGAAGTGCGGTCTTTGCCCCTGTCAGGCTTCTCTGCGTAACGTTAGCTGTGTGCTTAAGCATAACAAGGAATACCACTCCTGAAAGGCCACGTAAGCGCCAAGTCTCCTAAAAATGCTGCACGAAGCTTGTCGGTTTGTGAGCTGGATACGGCAATTGTGTATATAGACAGCCTCTCTTCTCCGCATAAGAGGTGGATGAACGTAGCGAGTACGAACGAGAGCATTCCTCTGTGAGCGGTTCTATACGCGAATGATTGTATCACCTGCGCACGTGTGTTCTGACGTTCTCTTCGTTGATTGAAGGTAATCATTAATATCTTCCGGTGCGTGATTGCATACATCGCTAGTCATTCCCTGCTCCATGTACGCCCCGGAAAAACGAGGGTTAGCTCGCTTGGCAATCCTTGGAAAGCCCTGGTTATTTTCCCCTCTTTCGCCTTTGCAGAGCGCCCGGAGGCGTAGTCTCGTCCCCGAGGAGAAAGAATGACACCGGAAAGCGTGCCGCGATAAGCGCTCCGGAGGCACCGTCCTTCGCCAGGTCAACTTTGAACGGCAGCACGCCGAGTTTTCAAGACGTTCCCCGCCGTCCTGCCCGTACTGAATGCAGCTTCGTGTGACCCACATACGTATATCAAACTAGACTGTTCCGCACCTTGCAACACTCAGAATGTCCGACGACCCGTTTCCGACAGCATCTTCCACTCCTGCCGAAACCCTCTGGTCCCTCCGCAGCCACTTCATGGAATTCTCGATCCCCCCGGACTTCTCAAGCTGCACATTCGATTTTTCTCACGTGTCAGACTCGTACGCCAAGGTTTCGCCGGACATCACAGGTAGACCTTCGCCTCCAGAAAAGGCCTTCGTGAGGAGCGGGCTCCAGGATTTCGAAGACTCCGAGATCAGTGGTGAACGAAGCTACCCCCCTGAGTCACCAGATCGAAAGTGTACAACTTCAGCGCCCGCAGCAGAGCTCGACGTTGCGGATCTTGTAGCGCGAACCCAGCACAGCGGAATTTCAAGCGGGAAACAGACGGACAGTATTAGCTGCAAGGTGCAAGCTTGTCATAGCAAAAGTCTTCTGGCGGCGCATAAATGCCATCGTGAAAATCCACAAGCACCGCCGAGCTGTGTATACCAGATCGCATGCTCTGATGCCGGACCGAGAGGATACAGAGGGTCAGATTTCCAGAGAGTTCAAGCGATGAGAATTCTCATCTTCCTTTGCGGCCCAGTGGCCTTGCTCTCGCTCGTCAGTGTTGCGTGGGTTTTCATAGCTACGATCATTGCCGCGCTTGAGTGCAAGACATGCACATGCACACAATGCAGCTACGCACAGCGAATGTTCCGATTGCTTCAAGTCTCGATCATGATTCATCTAAGATGTCTTGATCGCCGGCCATCGCCTCAGCACGATTGCGCTTGTTTTCGAGACCCGGGCAGACTCATTATCGTCCACCTCGTGAGCCCGCTCTTGAGCATTGGCATTATCATTGCCGCATGGGTTATCGCCTGCTACTGGCTTATGGCAGATATCGTCGGCGACCCAACTGGTAGCAACGAGAAATACGATGATGGAGAAGACTATGTGCTCCTCCTGCGTGGTTGGTGGGCAGATTTTCTGTGTTATGGATTACATTCATGCGACGCGGGAAGTCAGATGTAACATAGTTTTAGAAGTTGATCGTGCCCGCTTGGGTGGCTCTCACAGGGGCGCTGTGGAGAATCTATGACTACAAATTGGCAGTTGCTTTTACGCGACCACCAAAAGAGGATCTTCAACACGTTTCTCACGTGACCCACCCATAAAACACTACATCATACATGCCAAAAGCACCGCAAGCAGTCTCGATCGAGGTTTCTTAGGCGTATCGCCGATGTATTATAGCGTCAATGATCTAGATGATTCACATTCCCGGCCGAGTGACGCGTTGTCAGCAGTGACATGATGCAAGCACGAGAAGACCGTCAACGATGTAATTGCTGAGCGGCGTGCTCGATTCGGGCAAGCTGTGCCGAAAGTTCAGTTGATTGATGATACATGTAAGACCCGGCAGTCTAATCTGTGCATTTCGCAAGAGGCGCTGAAAAGGTGAGGTTCGAATAGAGTAAGCACGCTAGGCTTAGAGCATTGGCCCCTTTTGTGAATATAGTGATACCCCACTTTCAATCAGGCCAGACACTAGTCGATCAGGCTAACAGTCAAGGTCTCCGCAAGAAGCTGCGACTGGCCTGCGGTGACGGAAGTACCTTGATGGTCACGACACCTTGATGGTCAAGCTTTGACCGTGAACGGCCCGTTCCCTTGAGCTTGACCCAACCTCTTCCGATGAGTTGTACAATTCCGTCAACATTGGAATGCTCCCATGAACCTGAAGATTCAGGAATAAGAGCCGCTAGATTCTTATTGGAGATTTTTGAATCTCCAATACGCGACATGCGCAATGCACTGTGCTCGCCAGGCTTCTGTGGCTGGCATTGTCTCAAGGCGAGCGAAAGCGATGAAAAGCTGTCGAATTCATGAAGCAGCTCACAAAGAATCAAGGGCTACCGCCTACCCGTAATGGGAAGATCTTGGACAAACGCGAGCCAAGATTATACATTTGAGAAATCGAGTGCTACAGGCCCAAGGATGGCGCTTACACAAGACAAATCCTTTTCGCCGCATTTGTAAAGCTGGAGGGAGGAAAATTGTGAGGGAGATTTTAACATTTACAACTAGGACCCATGGGGCCATGTAATGAACATGTTATAGCTATTCAACCATTTTGTATCCGGCGTTACCCTCCAAGACGATGCTCTCATCGAATCGTCTTCGTTTTGCTGTTGGCTGTATTATCCTTAGTAGCAGCGCTGTTTTCCGTATACACCAGTCGTATTCGGTCGTCGGGCAAAATGGTAAAAGAAGTTGCTTCCTGGGCCAGCTTCTCTCGACGGGATCCGCGTAAGAAATTCGCGCCACAGAACACTTGACCCTTCTTATTACATCGACGACGCATGATCGTGCGGCGGCCATCGCAGGGAGCCTTCCATCTTCGGGCAATTCCATGATATTTGGCTTTATTTTGCGTCAAGCCAAACTAAGAGGAAATCCGGCCACGTGTCCGCCAAGCTGAAGTGTGCGGGGACGAACCCTCACAGTGACAAGGGAGCAAAGCTGCCGCAGCAGATTATCAAGCGGCTCGGTATGTTTCCCCCTGCTTGTCGCACGCCTTGAGCCACTTCGGATACCATCAATCGAAATCTTCTCCAAAACCGCGGTCAACGACGAAGTTCCGAAGGATTCTACGGCAGCAAGACAGTATAAGCAAAGGACTATTAGCTATTAACCCACCCTCTGCACAAGGTACGTCCAATCCCGTGCAGTATGATATTTATACCATGAGAATGACGGGGTAATATACTAGTCAAGAGGCTCACATCCACTGAAGCAAGGCATTTTCGCTATCTTTGCAAATGACGAAGTTGACTAACGACTGGCCCATGCGTCCCTCCCATCGTGGCCAACTTGGGCGTGGACTCCTTTGCTCTCGACTCGGAAACGTCCGCGAAGCTTTCGAGTCTAAGCTTGCATCAAGACCTTCTCAATTTATCTGGCAGTAGCATATCGGTTTCAAGGGACCCAAAAACGGCTTTTAAAACAGCCAAGGCTCGATCATTCTTCTGACTCACTCATCCACGAGGCGAATGGCGACAGCCTAAGTGAGGACCAGGACGATTGATCCGATGGGGACGAGGCTGTTGAGGACCGTGACAGGACGCAGGTGCACGCGACTA
>NW_027191580.1:0-12303 GCF_011745625.1 Cladosporium halotolerans | reverse complement strand
CGGTCGTAAGGACGCAAGGACGGGCAAGTTCGTGGACGGCCCACGCGAGAGTTGGAAGCCGGATCTGAAGGTCGTCAAAGCTTCCATCCGTTTTCTTTATCAGACTGGCAGACTGTCTCGTTCTTCGGATATGAGGGTCGGGTGAGGTGTTGGCTAATCTCTCGGGTCATGAGTGCGAGGCGTTGTTCAGTGTAATGTAAGGCAGCGATCAGGGACGGCTCATACGGTCTCCGTGCATAGCCTGAATGAAAATCATCATCATCATCATCATCCACGCCGCGTCTCTTAGCTTTTCCTTCTTATTACACAACAAACATTGGTTGCAATGACCTCTCAAACTGAAGGCAGACTATCTTTAGCCCTTCAAGCATATAACAACGGAGATTTTCGATCCCTACGTGCTGCGGCTATTGCGTATGACGTACCTCCACGGACACTAGAACGAAGACACTAAGGCATCCTTCCAGGGTCAGAAACACGGCCAAAGTCAAGCAAGCTTACAGTCGCTGAAGAGGAACTGCTTCTTCAGAGAATACTTCACCAAGCGGCTCAAGGATTTCCACTCCAGCAAGCTGATGTCCAAGAATCGGCCAATCTCATCCTCAAATCTAGACAGCCATAGAATCCTGAACAGGTCGGCAAGAACTGGACACGAAACTTTATCAACCGCCATGTACAGATCAAAAGCATATACAATCGCAAGTTCGACTATCAGAGAGCCTGCTGTGAGGATCCAAAGGCTATAAGAGCTTGGTTCCAGTTAGTACAGGACACAGTCTCAAAATATGGTGTTACAGAGGCAGACATTTACAACTTTGATGAGACTGGCTTCCAAATGGGAGTTATATCAACCTCCAAAGTTGTTACAAGCTCAGAAAGAAGAGGCAGACCAAGGACAATACAACCAGGGAACAGGGAGTGGGTTACTGCTATCCAAGGGATCAATGCTAAAGGGTGGTCTATCCCACCCTTTATCATCTTTGCTGCAAAACTCCATCAGAAGACCTGGTACCAATGTGGCTTGCCTCCTACGTGGAAGATTGCAGTCTCTGAGAATGGATGGACAAACGATGAGCTTGGCCTACAATGGATCCAGCATTTCCATCAGAGCACTATACGAGCCTGTCAAGGCAAGTATAGGCTATTGATCTTCGATGGACATGGTAGCCACCAAACAGCTCAGTTCAGAGAATTCTGCCTTCAGAACCATATTCTTACTCTCTGCATGCCTGCGCACTCATCACATATCCTTCAGCCTTTAGCTGTAAGCTGCTTTGCACCATTGAAGAAGGCATATAGCCGTCAGGTTGAGAGCAAGATGAGGCTTGGCAATAACCATATTACGAAGGTAGATTTCCTTCCAGCATTCTACACAGCTCACCAGCAAGCTATGACGGCCGAGACGATACTAGCAGGCTTTATAGCTACTGGTCTTGTTCCATTCAATCCTGAGGAAGTCCTTCAAAACCTGGATATTATGGTTCAATCAACACCTTCACCATCAAAGGGCAGTCAATCATCTTGGGAGTCTAAGACACCAAAGACATTCCCTGAAATCAAGAAGCAGGCTGCTCTCATCCAAAAGGAACGTCGTAAACGAAGAAGATCATCAGCTTCACCAAGTGATCAGCACTTTGCAAGGCTTTTAAAGGGCTTTGAGACTGCTGTCCATGATAGAGCAATCTTGATGGCTGAGAACGCTTCTCTTAGAGCTGAAAATCAGTACCAAAAGCAGAAGAGAGCACGTCACAAAGGCAACATTCAAAAGGGTGGATCATTAACTGTCCAAGAAGGGCTGGAAATGGTACAGAGCAGTGTAGTTATGGAACAGTCAGTTGTTGAAGCTGAAAATTCTCAGGTTAACAATCCTGTTAGCCAGCCACAACCAGCTACTAAAAGAGCCCGACCAAGGTGTAGTAAGTGTGGCTCCTATGAACACAATGCTAGAGTATGTAGTTTATAGGAGAACTGGTCTAGAAAATATGTTTCAATTGTTACTCTCAAAAATGGGTGTTAAAGCCAATGTATGTAGATTTTTGCGACACTCGCTTGTGTGCACCACTCGCTTGTGGGGTACGTTATTATCAAAATTTTACGTAATACTCTTTCTTTTCTCTATATTATACCTACTTATTCTAAAGAAGACCTAATAAACGCTTTAGCCGCGTATTAGAATTGCGAATTTACCTCTATCCGAAATTATACTTACGTATTTAATATCCTATACTAAATACTATCTTTCTAGCTTTCTACTTAAACTTCTCGCTCTTAATTATACGAATTGTAATAGATACTCTCGACCGCCGAAGAAAAGACTCTCCTAAAGGTAATAATATAGGATAGCCTATCTAAAAGGTATCTCGTAGCGTATAGAACTATAATGATCGGTTCTCCGGTTATGCATTTAGGGGGCAGGTTAGCCGTCCTATGGCTATACCTACCCCGCGTAATGCGTTTTCCTTATATACGCGACGTCCCCGTCGCTAGAGTGAAACGGCAGCGTTTAGTCTTCTTATCACTTACTCGTCTCATAGTAAGTAGATATACTATACGTTGCTATATCCCTATACGGTCATTCAATACATAATTCTATTACCTAGAACCTGACCTTATAAGAACACCTCTACTAAACAATTAGTTAAGGACAGAACTAATTACTACTTCTTAGTAATCGGGGCGCCTAAGCCTCGTACGAAGTACGTAGGCGCCGCGCTAAGAGGGGACCGTAGGTATACTAGCTACGCTAGCTAGTATAGCCGTTACGTACCCGCTAAACCTTATGTCTATCTAAGCTCTAGTAATAGGTAATTACTTAACTATTAAATTCGGGTTATCCTATTACTCTTCTATTAATAAGAGATCTCGCTAAAGAAATCCGACTTTCTGTTAGGGGCGAGACCCTAGTTAGTGAAGCACCGGCCGACAGCCTATGCTACAAGGCTTAGCACGATGTCTATACACTTCCTATCGGCCTCCGCTTAGAACTAGACTTCCTCTAATATCGAACTTGTTAAATACCACGAGGACTCTCTACGTATACGTAGTCTACCCGTAACATGGTCCCTTAAAGACAGCCTTCTTAAAGCAGAATTAGGACTTGATTAGAAATTATGTCTTCTATGTTACAAAGGTGGACTTTATTACAGCCTTTAAACAAGCCTTCCTTGCTTCCTTCACTTAAGCTAATATCCAAGCAGGGTTTAGAGGTTCTAGCTTACATCCATTTGATCTAGAGGCTATGTTGTTCCACTTAGATCTAGTACTAATGTTTCTAAGTTAGCCTTCATCTTAAGAGTTATAGTATACAAAGACCCTAAGTAACACTAAGGAAATGGACAAACAGACTACTCTTATTAAGCAAAGGCTTGAAAGGCATGAAAGTAGCTTACTAACCCTAATCCTTAAAGCCCTTAACTAGCTTTCTAAAGGCGCCTAAGTTATGGCTGCTTTTGTAGCCTTCTAACAGGTACAGATTACTACCCTTTAAAAGGCTAATAAGGCTATGTATGTTCGTAGGACGAGGACTAGAAAGGCTCTAGTATTAGATAAGGCCTTGTTAGTTAGTGAAGTGTAGGTAATAGGTGGTTATAAGGAGGTTGAGGCTAGGATGATAGAGGAGATACTAAGGCTAAAGAAGAGGAGGTTAAGATATAGCAAATGTAGTAAAGAGGGCTATACCTACAGAACTTGTAGCAATTAAGAATAGGCTCTACTATTGTTACGGGTAAGCGACGCGTACGCTAAGGCTCCTCGTGGTATTTAACAAGTTCGATACAGGAAGGAGTCTAGTTCTAGTCTAAGTCCGCGAGAAAGAGTACGGACGCCCTACTAAGCCTTATAGTATAGGCTATTACTAGTGCTTCACTTACAAGGGCTTCGCCCTTTACAACTATATATAGCGTGTGAATCTCAAGTCAATTAGAGTAGTGCTTGTTAAGTTATTTAATTAACAAGGCAGTTGACCTGTAATTTTAGGTCCACGCCCTAGTTTTTCCTACGCCCCCGTACTCCGCGTTAGTATACAGCCTCCCTAAAGGATCTCTACGAGGCTAGTTCTACCTTAGACTCCTTCGGTAATCGTTAATAATCTACCTAAGAGCTATTGTTTAGAACTCCTACCTACTATATCCTTATATAAACGTACTTAAACGCGGCCCCTAGAAGAAGCCTAGAAATATAAAAAGCTACTCTAGAGATCTAAAGAGCTAGAAGAAGATAAAGATAAAATTATAGTTAAAAGCAAAATATTAGCTCTCGAATAGGTTATTATAAGAGTCGGCTGTTAGTTTAAACAGTTATATTTAATTAGGTAGTAAAAGTGTCTATCTATAATAATCGGTTCTCTAGTTATACATTTAGGAGGTAGGTTAGTATAAGGATGTAGTAGGTAGGGGTTCTAAACAGTATCTCTTAGGTAGTTTATCAACGAGTGCCTAAGGAGTCTAAGTAGGAGTAGGAGCAGAAGAGAGCCTCCTAAGGCACTATGTACTAAGCCTAGGGATCCTATAGGATCCGTATACGTTCCGTATACGGATCTCGCGCGGGGAGCTTGTGGTTCCCGTTACGTGACTAGTGTTTCCTTACACCCTATAGCTATACCTACCCCGTATAATGCGTTTCCCTTATATACGCGACGTCCCTATCGCTAGAGTAAAACGGTAGCGTTTAGTCTTCTTATGTAAGGAAACACTAGTCACGTAACGGGAACTATAGGCTTCCCGCGCGAGATCCGTATACGGATCGCATACGAATCCTACGGGATCCCCGGCTTAGCACCTAGTGCCTTAGAAAGCCTTCCTCTACTCCTGATTCCCCTTAGACTCCTTAGGTAATCGTTAATATTCTACCTAAGAGATACTGTTTAGAACCCCTACCTACTACTTCCTTACATCTTATTACTTACTCGTCTTATAGTAAGTAGATATACTATACGTTACTATATCCCTATACGGTTATTTAATACATTATTCTATTACCTAGAACTAGACCTTACACTATCTAAAGGGGATCGTAAGGATCCGTCCGAAGGTAAGCTAGCTAGTGAGCGCCAAGCCTTAGCCGCGGAACTAGCTCCGTAGTCACGTGATCCGAAAGAAGTGAGGTCGAATCGTAATAGTTATCTTATTAAGTAGTAGAGTTATTACGCTAAATAGAAGGCTTTAGAACTTATAAATATACGAATCTATAAATAAGATATAAGCCGAGAATTTTATGTCATAATAATAGCTTAAGTAGTCTTAATGTATGAGATGTGGCGTGTGCATTGAGAGGGAAAAGCTTCTAGGGCTTAAGCTGGAGTTGGTCAAAGCGTGAGCACTTTTTGCGTTTTTCGAGTTCTTTATTGTGGCGCACAGACGTTGCAACAACTGGTACAAGAAACCAGGTTTGCTGTCCCTTCTTCCAACATCACACAAAATCACGTAACACGAAAAAGCATGGCACCTTCGCCAATCGCACCCCGTCGTCAAACGTCCTTCCTCATCCCAAATCTTCACTGCCCAACATGCGTAAGCCATGTGACCACCATCATCGGTGACTTGGAACCGACTGCGGTCATTCGTGACATCTCCATTATTAACCATGTGGTCACTATTGCTCATGAGATCGCGATACCCTCCATCAGTACGGCACTGACATCGGCTGGCTATGAGATATTCGACATCATACACGACGCATCATCCACCGAAGAAGCATCTATATC
The DNA here is from genome assembly GCF_011745625.1 of Cladosporium halotolerans. Taxonomy (NCBI): domain Eukaryota; kingdom Fungi; phylum Ascomycota; class Dothideomycetes; order Cladosporiales; family Cladosporiaceae; genus Cladosporium; species Cladosporium halotolerans. The sequence goes on along the minus strand of NW_027191580.1, from coordinate 6,602 downwards.
GCCACAGCTGCAACAAGCCGTACAGCGATGGGCTCTCCAACACGATGACTCAGAGGTCGACGAAAACACCCGGCTCCTGCACGACGCCAACTGCCAGATGTGTGCATCTTCGAATATCCAGAATGGAATGGAGCATGTCGCAGCTGAGGCCGTGAACAGTACACCGCTTTTCGTGGCTACTCTATCTATTGAGGGTATGACCTGCAGCTCTTGCGTTGGCAATGTCACGAAAGCCCTTGGGCTGCCCGGTGTTGAACGAGCCGATGTGTCTCTCATTGGACATAGTGCCAGGGTGCAATTTCGATCTTACAAGAGCCAGAAGTTTTCCGAAGAACTGGTCGAAAAAATCGAAGACGCAGGATACGACGCGCAATTGATGGAATTACGGGCAGGCCTGAATAAAACCCTGAGAAACAAACCGAATGACGGGCCTGAGGTGGCGTATGACGCGTCACGACTCGCATGCAGAACTGTATCTTTATGGATAGAAGGCATGCACTGCCCGCGATGTCCGAAACGAATTGTCGACGAAGTAGGAAGCCTCGGGGTGGACTTGCAGAAACTGCCCACACTGGAATCGCCTATACTCACGATATCATATGTGCCAAACGCTCCTGCATTCACAATCCGACGCATTCTGGACGAAATCTGCGCCCTAGATCCCACCTTCATTGTGACAATTCACAAGCCAGCATCGATAGAGCAGCGCTCCCGCGAAATGCTTGCAAAGGAACAAAAAGCTGTTTTCCTACGTGTTCTACTTTCGACCATCGCAGCTGTACCCAGTCTGGTCATTGGGATTGTCTACATGAATCTGGTGTCAAAACACGACCCGGGCTACATGTGGCTCATCTATCCCTCGCATGGCGTTAGCCGAGTAGAATGGTTTATGTTTGCTACGGCGACTCCGGTTTACTTCTTCGCCACAGACTACTTCCACCGCCGAATGATGAAAGAGATTTACTCACTCTGGAGGCCCCGAAGCCCAGTCCCCATTGCGAAACGCTTCATACGATTCGGAAGCATGAATTTGCTCATCAGCTTCGGCACTACAATTTCCTATTTCTCCTCGCTAGCGCAGTTGATAATCTCTGCTACGAGTATAAAAGACATGCCGGAAAGCTCCAAGATGTCTTACTTTGACTCGGTGGTCTTCTTGACCATGTTCCTCTTGCTCGGACGACTGGCCGAAGCTCACATGAAGACAAAATCCGGCGATGCCATCTCTGCACTGGGAAATCTGAGACCTACCGAAGCTATTCTGACAACACTGGGAGAGGGCGAGCCCGCATTTTCCGCCACCTCGAAGGTGGATGTCGATCTCATCGAAATCGGGGACCACGTCAAGGTTCTGCATGGATCGAGCCCACCTTGTGATGGGACTTTGGTTGACGGAGAAGCGAGATTCGACGAGTCGAGCCTTACAGGAGAATCACGCTTGATTCGAAAGGTGGCAGGCGGAACAACCTACTCCGGCACAATCAACAAAGGACAAGCGATCACCATTAGAGTCACTGGCTCAGCAGGCGCATCCATGCTAGATTCGATCATTGCTGTTGTCCGTGAAGGACAGTCTAAACGCGCACCGATGGAACGCATTGCCGACCTTCTGACGGCGTACTTTGTGCCCGTCGTTGTACTAGTCGCGATTATTACCTGGCTGGTCTGGCTCACGCTTGGTCTTTCGGGCGCATTGCCTGAAAGTTACTTGGACAACGGCGTTGGCGGATGGCCATTCTGGTCACTCCAATTCGCCATTGCCGTCTTTGTAATTGCGTGTCCGTGTGGACTGGGTCTCGCGGCACCCACAGCGCTGTTCGTTGGCGGCGGCATGGCAGCACAACGCGGGATTCTCGTCAAGGGTGGTGGAGAAGCATTCCAAGAAGCAAGCAACCTGGACGCCGTCATCTTTGACAAGACTGGAACACTTACTGAAGGCTCGGAGCCGAGAATCATGCAGCACATCATCTTCGATACCGATCTAGGGCTTGACCGAGCGACGGTCCTTGGTGTGCTCAAGGGCGTTGAAGAGAACAGCAGCCATCCGCTTGCCAAGGCAGCTGTCAATTTTGCAACACAGGCAGAGGCGGCAGTGGTATCCGTGACAGGTGTCGACGAAATCGCTGGCCAGGGACTCAAAGCCAAGTTTGACTCCACGCAACACCCACAACGCCAGTATGAAGTGCTAGTCGGCAATGGAAGTCTCATGCAAGACTACGGCGTTGTGGTCAGTCCAGCCACAGAAAGCACTCTAGAATCTTGGAAGTCATCAGGGTGCTCAGTCATCCTAACGGCATGCCGTGCTTCGGACGAAACCTGGAGAATGCAAGCAATCTTCGCCGCCTCCGACCCTCTCCGACCCGAAGCTATTGAAGTCGTAGAGTCCCTGCAAATGCGCGGCATCGACGTCTGGATGCTCTCCGGCGACAACCCCAGCACAGCAAACGCAGTCGGCAGGCAAGTCGGCATCCCACCCGAGAACATCGTCGCCGGCGTCCTCCCCGCGCAAAAAGCCGACAAAGTCAAATACCTCCAACAGATCCTCAAAGCTCGCCGCGGAACGGGCTTCCAGAGCGCACTATTGAGCAGCAACAAGCGCAAAAGGGCCACAATCGCCATGGTCGGCGACGGCATCAACGACGCCCCCGCCCTCGCGGCCGCAGACGTCGGCATCGCAGTCGCATCCGGCTCCGACATTGCCGTGCAGTCCGCGTCTTTCATCCTGGTGCACTCGGACCTGCGCGCTGTTCTGACGCTGGTCTCGCTCAGCCGTGCCGTCTTCCGCCGCGTCATCCTCAATTTCGTATGGGCCGCTCTGTACAATATGATCGCTCTGCCCGTCGCCGCGGGCGTTCTGTATCCCGCCACCACTGCCGCGGGGACTCATATTCGGTTGGACCCGGCTTGGGCGGCGCTCGCGATGGCGCTGAGCAGTGTTACGGTAGTTGCGAGCAGTTTACTGTTGAGGACTGGGGTGCCTTTTGTTGGGTTTCGGGAGGCGTTTGGGAGGGCGTGACCTGGTTGGTGCAGTTGTAGGTCTCACTACTATAGCTTACGGAATCTTGAGCTGTATTTCCATTATGTCCAATCACGTTGCTCGGGCTGTAGCCGCCCCTGCATTGGCTGCTGGCTGTCTTCACGCATGCTAATGTAGCTTAGCTGAAGCCGACGCGATCGTATCCAAGAAGATTGAGATTTCGGCAATAACGAATGGGCAAGACTTGGAGGTCTTGCTTGGAAAAGCCAGCATCGAGACAGTGTTGTATTTCATCGAATGCACGGCAGTCGACAAGAAAAGAGATGCGAATCATGCACAGCGAGTTGATGAATGGGTCATCGATCTACTCAACCGGGAGAGTGATGAGGACTGGGGAAGATGATTAGGGAGAGGGTGGGATAAAGACAGGCTAAAAGGAGGGTACTGAGCCCGAAAACCATGGTGACATGCAAGTACACGAAGATCGTACGGGAATGAGCCTGGGTTTGTCATAAGTTAGATAGCATAACCAAAATGTGATCACAAAAAAAAAGGTGTGAGATCGAAACCTACTCGTCATTCCCGTCGGTGATTCACTCAATTGGCAGTATCCAGTATACGCGTTTTGGTACCACCTGTACGCAGAAATTCAAACTTGCCTTGCACGCACGTTCGACGAGTCTGGCCACGTAGCATAACAAGTCTCGCAGCCCACTTCGCACCTAAAGTACACCCGTCGTCCCCACCTATCGAGGCACCTACACACCTCTTTGAGCATTCGACCATACTCTATTACTCACAGACGCCTACGCTCTTCCTCCCTATGAGCTCAGCCCGCTGACACATCGACTGGGGGTTCAAGCACCAGAAGCAGCTCGTATCCGGCTGCAGCCATTTACGTCCTCGCTGTTCGTGTCCTCGTTTAGCTTTCGTCCTTCGTTCAAATAACTCGAAGCGCCGTGGCACTGAGAGTTCGTGATCCCAGTTTTGCCTGACCGCTCTGCAGAATAGGCGGGTGCCCTTTATGCTTGCTAGATCAAGACGGTACTGCGTTAGTTCTGTGTGGGCCCGAAGCCGCTCTTGTTGAACAAGCTGAACTCCTGTGTGTATGGCGTCTTGCTCGACCTTCTCGACCGGACCGATCACGTCTTGATGAGCCACGGTACAGATGTCGCACAGTACGTCTTCGGCATGCACTATCTTCGGTGGTTAGCGACATCCAAGTAGTCGCTTAAAGAAGGCCGGTAGCATTGGTTACCTTATAGGTAGTGGTGTACGACTTGCTTGTCCCGACGTTTCCGAAGTGTTAGATCGCCTCTATGGTTTTTTGTCTCGTGTGGATTGATTGCTAGATCTTCTATGACATGTGGTTGCTAGGTAGCTGGTAGTAACACTATCGAATACGCACGCTTTCCGTCTCGCCCTGCCCGGCCAGACTCCTACTAGAGACTCTGGCTCGTTTATGTTCATAACGAGTCGGACGTGGGGATAGTCGAATCCTTCGGCTAAAGCAGTGGTCGCCACGATGTAAGGCATGTGGGGAGTCTCGATCCAGCGATCAAGTATCTGTTTCTTCTCTACGGGCGTCCCACTCTCGGAGGTGTACGAGCTGCACTTAAGTAGCTCTGCCAGATCGTCTGCATCTTGGCATGTCCGAACGTACAGGATGATCTTGTCGCAGGCATGATCGAAAAACCCAGACTCTTTCCATGCCTGTTCAGCCTCGCTCGCGGCTTGCTTGAGAAGGCTTCCGTTATGAGCGTCAATTTTACGCACCATGTAGAAGATGTTCGGTCGATTGCTAGACGCTCTGATGATTTTGGGGTGGTGTAGGTAATTCCTCTCATCGAACTCTGCTCGCATAGATGGTGGAAGGGTAGCTGTGAGGTAGACGAATTCAGTCTGTAGGCTCCGGATGGTAGTGAGCTCGACGATACTGGGTCGATACTCGGCTGCGATCACGGTCAGGTGGCACTCATCGATCACGATCCGGTTAAGCTTTTGCTCTGCTATGAGCCTCCGAGCATACTTGGTGAAGTCTTTAGAGGACGCCGCCTCGGCACTGACCAGTATCAGGGCGGCCTCTCGAATCTCACCCGGATGCCACTCGAGATGATCAATCTTCATCTCTCTAATACGCCGGAGCATGTCTCCATGAAGTGAGACCAGCGGGACGATGAGGATCGTTATGCCAGCGTCGGTTAGGGTGCATGGAAGCATAAAGAGTAGGCTCTTTCCGGCTCCTGTGGGAAGGATAGCAACGACCTGTTCAGTCCAGGACATGATTGTGGTGAGAGCTTGCTCCTGTTCGGGACATCTCCAGTCTGCTTCTCTGTCACTATGAAGCTTTTTCACGCCCTCGAGCAGAGCTCCAATCGACCAAGGCTTCCGTGGACGGTAGATGCCTATGGCTACCCGTTTTGTCAGGCGGGACTCTTGTTCAACCCTCCCACGTTTCTTTTGCTTGAGGACCGTTTCTACGCCCCAGAAGTCCTGCCAGAGCATCGAAGCCTGTAGCCCCATTCGCACCTTTCCATCCCACAAATTGGCGAATACCGCTCTGGCTTGATTGGCGTACGCACGGTTTACTGTCCGAGTCTTGTGGTTGCGCTGGTCGGTCATGCTTCGAATTGTCGAGTCAATTTCTTCTGCGTCTTCGTCACCCTCGTCGGGATCGAAGCATTCGATCTGGCTGGCAAGCTTTGTCTTGACGATTGCTACTGTGATCTGCCTCCAGTTGGCAACGTGAAGCCGTGGTATACACGCCCGGACGCTTGCCTCTTCCAAGTAGCGACTGAGACAACTCTCCGGCCACACTTTTCCGTCCTTTTCCTAGAGATACGGAGAGAGCAACGATCCGGGCGAAGTCTGTCGTAAGAACCTCTCTCGCAACGGTAAGACGTAGACAATATAGTCAGGTAGTAGCTCGGCAATTGGATCAGCAAGAAACCGGACGTTCTCTTTGTAGTTACCCGTTTGCTGCTGGCCTTTGTGGTATTGTACGTGTACCATGACACGGTCAAGATGGATGATGATGGACCGTCGCCGCTGTGTGTTGCGGTATGTCATCGAGAAGAACTCGCTCTCTCGCACAGGCTGCCTACCGCTGATGTGTATGAAAACGCTCACGCGCTTCAGAAACTCTTGTATAGTGGCTTCGTAGTTAGCCATCGCGCTTTCTCTCCATGCCCATCCACCGGGTGACCGACTGTTCTCGACGAGAAAGATTCGGCATAATTGATCGGATCGTTCGATCGCTTTTGCCAAAGCACTTTCTGTGCCGCGAAGAGTCCTTGCGTTGTCTCTGTGTTGGGCGAAGTTCCAACGGACGGTGTCGACGTTAACCCCATCTTTAAGGAACCGAGGACTCATTCGGCGAAGACCCTTGAGACCCAGCATCAGATCGTCGTAAAGAAGCTGACAACACCCCTGATGCTCAGAAGAAAGCAAAGACGGGATCTGATCCATGCGCAGCTCGGTGTCTTCGTAGGTCAGAACTTCCTCGCTCTCATCCCAAGACGCTTCATGAGTGCAGACGCTTGCACCCGATAGAATGGTGTGACATCTGCTTCGATGGACCACAATAGCGCATGGAGGCAAATGATTCAACATAGCTGCTACCTAG
>NW_027191579.1:0-12307 GCF_011745625.1 Cladosporium halotolerans | reverse complement strand
TCGCTGGATAGACATGAACTCCGGGCTGTACATCGACATCAAGCCGTTGCGATGTCGTGAAAAGGCGAATGCGGAAGCCAAAGATTTGATGGCTCGCCGAAATGAGCGCTTCAGCGTGCACGGGGGAATATTTCCCCTGCGAGATACTACGTTTGAGGGTGTGACGGCCAAGGTTCCATCAGCGTTTGCAGATTTCCTGAAAGAAGAATACGGACTTTTGCACTAGCAATGACAGTTCGAACGGCCAGAGGTGGTGCTTCGATTGAATCACACTGCCGCAGCCGCTACTCCGGGAGATCCAACGATGCAGCCCACTTGCCCAGATTAAGCTTGGAAATCAAAAGACGCCGACATTCCTCGTTCACGGCACGAAAGACGAGCTCGATTCCTGACAGCAATCCCACAGGACGTGCAAGTGCCTTGTGAATCACGACATTGACGCTCAGCTAGCTCTGATCAAAGATGCTCCCCACACATCTGCGATATGTCGAAAGATCATGAATCGACAGGTTGGAAAGCGGTAACGTTACTGCGGGGCTATGATGTTCTGGCCGACACAGTGCGCATCAGAGGGCACTGCTCTGCGCTCGAGGGGCGTGCTCCGCCGGAAGAGAATATGATGAGACGCATACCAACGCGATCGTCTGTGTCGTACCGCTTCAGACCGATTGCAAAATGCTGGTTGGCAAGCCAGCTGCTTCTACTCAGCTTCTTCTCAGCTTTCGTGCAGGACTTCCTTCATATGTACATTCCCTGTGGCTCCTGTCTGAAGGATATGTCCATGGTTGAAAATACGAGACGCGACTTATAAGCTTAAACACATAAGGCGTTAGAGAGTCGAGTGCAAAGGGGGTTCCACTGGGAGCGATTTACTCGGCAGCCTTCATTTTTTCTCTTAGTCGCCTTTGTCGGTCAATGCATTCTTTTGAAAGCCGCTTCTTTTTCTCCTTTGATTGAAGCTCCTCGTCAAAGAAGAACACACAAAGCTCCCCTTCGCCTCCTGAGCCAGTGTCATGTCAGCCTTTTGATCGAGATCCATCGAATGGCGGCTGATGCCCGCTTACCTTCCGCCGTCGTCTTGTGTGCTGAACTGCTGGAGTCTTTCGCAGTCTTCTCCTGCCCTGAGCCCATGGTGTCTTTCTTGTGACGATTCTTGGTGCAAGAGGTTGGAAAGGACGTAATTTAAGGCATCAAAAGGCAGACATCCCTGGGCGCAGGCTAGGAGAAATGGATACTTGTACCATACTGTATCTGTATCAGCGGGGTCTCAGAATCTCTAGGTAGAGGGTCCAGAAAGTCCCTGACCACGTCGTACCCCGTTGGATGACATGACAAATGGAAAATGGCCTATCTTCGTCGCATTGCTGACGTGATGCGCCAGTGTCCACCGAACAATACATCTGCACTGCACTACAGTATCAGGTGGGCATAAGCCTTCCATCTGCACGTTGGTACACTGGCAGCCGTTTTGGGCTAAAAGCCCGGGTTGAAGCAAGCATCTTATCATCACAGCAATGTATCTTACAGTATCCTAGCTCGATTTACATCAACATCGTGTCTTCGCTCGCTTTTTTGTCCTGGACGTTGATTTATAACCTTCATCGCACACCGACGCGCCGAACCCAACAGCTTTACGTTTTCGCCCGCGCGCTTTCACGGTCTCGCGACGAGAGCAGACCAAGCCGCGGAATCTGCAACGACTGCAACACAGGACTTGATCGCCACTGGTGACTATGCGTGCCTCCGAACGATAGACCATGCATTCTGCTCCGCTCTGCGCACACTTGGAGCAATCACCGTCGGGAGCTTGTACACCTTCTGCTGTCTCGTTGATACGGCCGACGTGCGACAAGACCTCCTGCCGGGCTTGTGACAGTCGTGACCATGCCGATGGAGAGACGGACCAGTATTCGTCATCCTTCTGTGGCCTTCGCACGCCTTGCAAACATTGCGGTCTGCGTGTCTCGGCTCCATCAGTTTTTTTGTCAGATGTTGTCTTCGTGGAATGCGAGCGCATCTCCTTATGGCCATGGAATATGGAATGCTGTCCCGCGTGGGCTCTTACGCGCTCAATCTGTCCGTCGGCTGCGGTGAAAACCTCGTGGATGATCTTGTTGAGAAGCTCCCAGGACATCTCATCATCCTGATCGTCGACGACTTCCGCTGGCGGGAGGTCCAACTCACGGTCTGCTGTCATGTCTAGGCTTCCAGTCAATGATGGAGTTGATGAACCTAGCGAGATCTTAAACCAACCTACCAGGAGGGATCGAGAAGGGACCTTTGGCGTGACACTGAACTCCATCGACGGCCTCAGGCGACACCATTGTGGGTTTTCGAAGTGGCCTTGTAAGTACTATACAACAAGTGTGGTGTATTGACCCGCTATTGCGAGCGGCTATTCTGAGCACTCCGTCTACACATAATACGTACAACGATAGGTACTGATGGTCAGATTTTGTAGCAACGGATCCTTTGCACTTTGCGAAAGCCAGTCCGGTCAGACTAAGCTTGACATCGCGTCACCCTTTTTCAATTCGGGACGACTTCCGCAGACGGAGCTCAACACCTCGCCAAAGAAAATGGTGAAAGGATGGACCGGTCCGGGTTAACTCCTCAAGGTTGTAATCTATTCTGGTAAGAGCGTGCTAGTACAAGAAGACAGCGGAGTTGGCAGCAAGCTTCGATGATGGGAAGCATCATGTTCTTGAACTGGACGCTCAATCTACGCTACAGATGTTCCAAGGCCGATAATCCGCGTCGAAGCCCAGACGCTTCATTCGCTCCAGCACCACCGCCTTGTCCGACTTCGGTCTTCGCGCCGTCCTCGTCACATAGTCCAAGCCCCAATCTTCTCGCGTACGGTAGTACGTGCTCATGAGAGTCCTGATTGTGCGATCCGTGACATCTTCGCCAAACACCGTGCTAAACCCTGCGGAGATGTCTTGCCACTTGCTATCCTTGAGAATGCGGTGGTACATGATGAAAAGCTTTTGCTCAATGGAATATGCACGACGGGAACGACGGTTGTCCGTCAGTGATGAATGCTCTGGCTCCGCAGACCATGCTCGATACATGTGCATCCCTTGATTCGCGTCGTTCTGCGCATCAGTCGCGCTTTTCCGAACCAGGAGTGCCAGAGAGCAAGTCGGCTCCTCGATCGCTTGTTGCCCTTCTGACGAGCTTGGTCCGCCAATCCGACCGTCAACACTTGGTGCTGTCCCCGAGTCCAGCTTCGTTTGTGTCAGGAAAGGAAGAGACTGAGAAGCCACCCATCGTGCGACAAGACTTGGCCGGACGCTCGAGTGAAGATGCTCATTCGCGAGCATTGAGCCCGTTTCGTGACCGGCAAACGTCTTATCGACATCCATCCGGTGTCTTGTGAGGAGTCTACCGCAGCTGGCGACCGGGATGCTGTGATCTCTTGGCCGGTCATTGCTGCCGTGAAGAGTCCTATTGCTGTAATCGATGCGCCCTTCGAAATTCGTTGACGGCAAAACCTGCGGTGCAGTATCAGGAGGGTCGTCGGCGAGCATGAATCGGATGCTCATTCTGTGCAGAGATTCTTTGTTCGAGGAAGCCTCACGGCAATCTGTGTCTCCCTCCATCATCAATTCCACGGCAAAGGATGATCGTTGTTGTGTTGGTACGTATAGACGTACTGTGGGTGAATAGAGAGGATGAAGTCGGGAGCAACATTTGTCTCGAGGATTTCGACCGTACTAAAAGACTCGCGGCAGTGCTTACGATTAGTCCAAGCATCAGGGAACACACAAGAAGGCCACGCGGCCGTGCGTTTGATAGCCCTCGCATTAGCCGACGTGAGAACGCATTCTTCTCGTCGTGTGTCATCCGATGAAGCCAGCGCGGCCTTCCCGTACAGTACGGGCTAGCACCTCTGCTTTTCCACTCCATTTGGTCGCCCTCTTTTTCTCGTCCTTGGAACACTTCCCTTCTATTATTCTATCGGTACCCAGCACGAGGTACTGCTCGAGCGTACTACAATTTGAGCTCCCTCTCGTTGAAGCCTTCTTGGTTGATGCAGCCATGCCTCGTTTCGCGCATTGCTTCGCGCTGCTTGCCTTTGTGTCCCTCACGGCCTTCCCGCAAACCGTCTCCCCACATATGTTCCTCTCTTCTCCAACGCCAATCGAAGGCGCTGCACCAAAAGATCCCCTCATGGCGGACGGCAGCAATTTCCCGTGCCATGGCGCGGCACTTCCCAAGGAGGGCGGTCAGATCATGGACGCCGGGTCATCTTTTCCCCTTCGACTCGACCTGGGTCCCAACGGGAGCAACACCGCTGTACACGGGGGAGGGTCTTGCCAGGTGGCTATCACATACGATACCGACGCCGAGACGCTCCGGAGCCCTTCGAACTGGCACGTGATATACAGTATCGAGGGAGGCTGTCCATCATCTTCCGCAGGGAACCTACGCAATGCGAGCTATTGTTCGTCCCCAGGACAGGCTGAGTGCGTGCACACATGGGAAGTGCCATTGCCGGCTGGCCTGCGATCCGGACATGCGATCCTGTCTTGGACGTGGTTCAATGCTATTGGAGAACGAGAGATGTATCAGAACTGCGCCAATGTCGAGATCGTCGGAGGGACAGGCGTGGAAATGGATTCTCTCCCTGCCATGTACGTCGCCAACATCGGTCCTGCTGGTGTTTGCACCTCGCCTCCAGAACGGACCAACGTCGCGTTTCCAGATCCTGGCAGATATCGAACCTCCATGTCAGCAACTGACGGAAGCAACTGGCCATCTGCCACCGCAAGCTGCAGCATCGTGGCATCTCAGCTTCAAGACGGCCATGGTTTGGACACAACTACGGATCACGCAGCCGCTGAATCACTGATGCCGTGTTCCGAGAAGACATACCGCTCCTCCGGAGATGGCCTTTCAACAGGTGACTGCAGAAGACGACCTTTCACGGCGACAGGGGCCAGCTACGTGTCTCTTACCAACTCATCAATCGTAAAGATTACGCCGAATTTAGGCAGTCCGCCCGTGACGTCTGTAAACGCTCTGTGGTCAGCGGCGCTGTCTACGACATGCGACGCGTCACCCACCGCAACCACTTCCAGTGCGTGCCCCTCAGGCCTGGTGTCCTGTTCTTCGAAAGACCTCATTGTATGCATTGGAAATGAACATTTTGGGTTGTGCGACAAAGGATGCGCGCAGATTCAGCTGCTCGCTCCCGGAACAACCTGCTCCGCCGTGAAAATGCTGGACACGTAGAGTCAGTAGCTATTGGTAGTTTATTCAAAGCCCACAGTTGCACGCGGCCTTAATTTAGTGCTTTGACCCGTCATCGTGCTAGCAAGTTAGCTGCTCGAATGTACCTCAATGACATCTCGTAAGCGAAAAAGTACCCATCGACGCCTCAGCAAAAGTCCGGTTCCAGTGACAACTCCATTGAAATATTCTGAACGAGCTGTGGAGATGTCCGAGGTGGCTTGCCAGAGGCACACGTGGCTTGCGAAGCACTTAGCCCTGAAGTGGATGGAGTGGTCATTTTGGCTTGCGAAGGTCTCGGCAAGAATAGTCAGTCGTCATGCGGAAGAGTCAAAGCTGGCTGCGCTATGATGGCAGCAGAATGCAAGGCTCGCTTATTGTTATTGAGCTACAGTAACATCCAGAGCAGTCACCTTGGTTTGGAGCGCCGGATCGGGACAGCCCTGCTCATGTACAGTAGAAGAGTGCCAACATAAATGTGCGTGATGCTGCTCTGCTCTAACGTATCGAAGGGAAGACTCGCCATCAGCTAAAGTACAGTACCCACCCCGCGATAGTGTTGCTTCCGTCGAAGCTGCTGTGTAGGTCTAGATGGGGGGTCTAGTAGCTCAAGAAGCTCCACGAAAGTCGCAGAAACAAGCCGCTGTCCAAGAGAGCTTACACGCAACGTGTATTTGCGGAGCATTGACCAGAGGAGCCCTTCAGTACCGTATGTCATGGAAGAGTTCTCCCTCAGAATGCTGGCTCTCGCTCGTTCCAGGACCGTGCATGGTCATGTGGGTGCGTCGGGCGATGAGTCGTGGTCCACCTATAAGGCGGGCGAGCTCCATGCCATCCCTTGGTCTTCCAATTCCCTGATTGCTACCGTGATAAGACGAGAAATCCGCGCCACTTTTGGCATTACCAAGCTGAACCCTTATGTTCAACAAGTATCACTCCAGCGGACGCCGCTTGCCTAGTCCCTCTTCCTCAGGCATTGGCCAAAAGCGCATACCTGCGGCCTTGCGATACTACATCAGTGACATGTCACCAAGTTCAGGTGCTGAAACAGACTTCGAAACACATCGGCAGCAGGTCAATGGTGACAGCAGCGTTCGTGCTGTGGAGGTGCAAACACCTTCGAAAAGACCTGGTGAGAAAGTGTCTTAAATGACCTCCACGCTACTGTCTTTTGTTTGAAAGACTCGCTGACGACGGATCTGGAATAGGCGATCCACCCAGTTATCCTTTGGCGAAACGTCCCAAGCCATCTGAAAAAATTCAGTCAGTCTCTCCCCCCAAGACGCCACAGAGCAGCTCAAGCGCCTCCGACCGATCGGAGATGGTCTCGTACCAAGAAACGCAAAGCAAGATCTCGCAAGAAATAGACATCTCCGTGACGTGGGAGAAAGACACACTGTCGCTGCTTATCCGAACGATCCTCCCTTCGGAACAGCCAGGATTGTTTCCGCCTGAGATCCGGGCTCTGCTTGAGCATCATTGGGGAGATCTTATCCAGCAGAGGTTCAAAGCTCGTGGAAGCTTCGAGGCGGCAGTATATCAAAGTCTCATCGGAATGATGCGCAGCAATGAAATTCGAAGAAAAGCAGCAAGCACTGAAAACCGGGGCCAAAGCCATCGATATATGTTGGTAGAAGACGCCACATCTGACGAACTTTGTCGGGTAAAACGAGCAAAAATTACTTCCAAAGCCGTGCCCACTGAAACGGCAGCTTTCCAGCACACAAGACTATTGAGCAAGAAGCGGGACAATGGGCCTCGGATGAGGGAGAAGGACCACTCAGCAGTGGAATCTCCCAACAGCTTGACAGCGTCAGAAGCGCCAGAACTTGCCAAAGGTGTTCACAAAGAGGCAGAACGCATGCATCATAAAGCGCTGCCACAGCTTCCGCTGAAGATATCGGATGCGAATGGTCAGTCTTCGCGTCCTGGGCAGATCACCCCTGGAGAGCCCGCTAGGCTACCACTCGAGACGCCATCACAGAAGAAACCCGGCAACGATTGCCACCGGCAGGTATCGGGGCGGAATGGAAAGCTCTCTCCGTCCGGCTCGAGGCCTGGCGAGGAGCGCGTCACACGACCTTCTCCAGAGACACAAAGGCACATCGACACAACGCGTGTCGCAGACGAACCCGGCGAGACTCCGAAGCTGCCTCCTAGTGAAGCTTCTCGCACAACCAGGACAAACGTACAAAAGGAGCCTTCCGTTGATCCGAGCGCTCAAATCCGACCTTTACAAACTCAGACAGAATGCACAGCCACGCCGATAGAGAACCGCACGGTAGAACAGGTCTCCGAAAATGACGCTCGATCGTCACAGCAGTCGGTGCAACTGGTGTCGAGACCGTCCAGTCAAATGACGGTACACAAAGGTCCGCACATGTCGAAACCGTCATGTGAATCCGTACCAAGTAAAGATGTACAAGCAACATCCGCCCAAACACCGCAGAAACTGCTCGGTGTAGCGAAAGCGCCAAGGCAGACTTCTGCACTTCCTACGCGAGCGGAGGATTTGCTAGAGAGACCCGTATCCAAAAAGCTGTCTCCGGTGTCTCAGCCTGCGAAAGATTCGGCTGCAGTGCTTCCGGGCCCCGCCTTGGAAAGCGTCTCGTCCCATCAACGAGATGGGCCCAAATCGCTCCACGACGGCCTCCCCGTCAACCGAGCGCAGCCCCTACCGTCTGGCTCTGGCACTGCGCAAATCTTGAGCGATGGACAACATGGACACCACAATGCGAACCCGACCGGTAACGACAGGCCCGACAGTGAACAAATTCCAGACTCGCATCATAAGCGGTGCACCAAGGCCAGCCTTCAACGTCACAACCAACCCGACTTTCCGCCGAGACGGCGCTTGGAAATGTGGCTTCAACGACCTCGGAGGCCAGGCTCTCGAGCTTCGCTACCAATTGGACGAGCGTCAATGCAAAGCATGCAAAGCTGACGAGTGCGCCAGGAAGCAGCGAACCATCGGGAGAAGAAAGACGAACAAGACACGAAAACGGAAGAGCCGACCAGAATATGACGGACGCGGCAAGACGAGGTGGCTGTCAGGATGTCGGCAGGAAAGATGCTGGCCGTAGCGATACAGAGCATGACACAGAGATCCCTAACGATGCTCAAGAAGACCGTCAAGGTCGCCGCGAGCTGAGAATAGATGGAGACAGTGGAGTACTTGAGCTGGGAAAAATGGTCGAGGTCGCGCGCAGGATCCAATGGGAACGAAAGCGAATTGCCGAGTGCTTGGCAGATCTCGAGCCGAAAAGGCGCTCTGCTATGCTCGAATTCAAAGCACTGCAAGCTGAGCTTGAGGTGGGCAGACCGAAGTATCATGATCTGTGTGCGCAATTGGCACAGCTGCGTAGTCAGGTAGTAGAGATGGAAGAACAAGTGGCAGCAGCTCTCAGTCAAGCCAACGAGCGGAGACACGCAGTGGGACTCAAGCGCGCAGAGCTTCAAGAGCATGCGGCATCGATGAAGAAAATGGAGGCAGATTTCTCCGACACTGGCAAAGAGCTGAACAGTCTGGTGGAGGCCTTGGGTATTTTTTGAGGTGTCTGCGGCGGACGAGATGTGTAATATGCCACTGTGATATGTCAGTGTTCAGTGGAGACGCAGCCGTCATACGAAATGTAATTTGATGTTTTGGAACATCAGGAACGATCTGGCGTATCGCCCCTTTGATACTAAAACGAGTACACCGCAAAGGTAAAGTTACTCGTTCAAGACAACAAACTTTGACTGGAAACTCGACATTGTCAGAGTCAAGGTCCATTGCCATATCATCTTGTCAGCACCCTACTGGCAGGCATGCCAGCCGGCAGCAAAGGTGGCAGGAGGGCTGTTGATCATTTTCTGATCAGTAGCTTTGTGCGCAAAATCATTCCCATACATTCTCTACATTTTGGGGGTGAGGACTGTATATATGTAGCCAACCTGAAACACTAGCGTATGATAAGCTGATAACAGCTGCAGTGTTTAGGGGCAGGAACCCAGTTTCACAACAAGGGCACACACAGATACATATATGGAGACGTTCCACGCTCAGGGGTGTGCGGGGAAGCCCCGCGCCAATCGGATGCTCCGCCGAACAGCAGGTCCTACAAAAAGCCGTAAAAGAAAAACGACATGAATATCGAAATTTCTGAAATCGACTGTGTGATGGTGGAGGATGAAGAGGGTGTTGGGGGAACCCGGGGCGCGAAGTCTGGGGGAGCCGCCGACCTTGCTGACGCCGGTGCGGGGTTGCCAAGGCCGGAGGCAAGGCTGGGGGTGGTGGCGGAAGAGGGATATCAGATAGTAACGAGGGCCAAGGGCAGGCCGAAGCAAGCAGCCAAGAGTACCACGACGAGGCCTAAGACCGGTACCAGTCAACCAGGCCAGGAGGCCGAGGTGTCGAAGAAACGCAGGGCAGAGGATGCCCTGGCAAGATCCAGTGATGGAAGCTCCACCGCGAACCAGATCGAAGAGGTCAAATCTTTGGTCCTTCGTTTACTGGATCGCGAGGAGAGCAAGGCTCGTGAGGATGAGGAGAAAATGGAAGAGATCTCTGACCTGAGGCAGGAAGTCAGAGATCTCAAGAAGGAAGTAAGAGAGCTTAAGAAGATGATACAGGCTAGCAAGAACAAGACACAAGCTCCCACTTATGCAGAAGTCACCAGGACAAGCATGCCGACAGCAATCGCAAAGGGCGACACAGCGAGTGGAATGAAACATCAACAGAAGTTGCGTGTCGAAGACGATAAGTGTTCCATTACGGTCAACACCTCGAGGGTCAAAGACGAAAAGTCGGACTTTGTAGCGGTCAAATCCAAGTTCCAACAGGCAATCAATGATAGAGCAGCTATGGGAAAAGCGAAGATCACTTGTCTCCGTCAGCTGCCAGGTGAAAGGATTAACGTGGTCTTCGCTTCTGCGGCAGATGCCACAAGAGCCCGAAACCGCGTCGAGTGGCTCGGAGCTGCGATGCCGAATGCGAGAGTGTTGAGCGAGCCATGGTATCCGGTCAAGTGTGACATGGTCGCTAAGAGGGCCGTGTTGGACGATACAGCACCAGACGGACGTACTCTCCGCCAAGAGGTCTGCGCCGAGTTCGCCAGGGATAACGCAATGGTAGGGTTGGACTTCACGGCGATGAAAGCCAGCTGGCTTAGCAGGCTGGACCCGCGTAAAGCGAACGGATCTATGGTTATATGGCTCAAGAGTAAGGCGGCTGCCGAATGGCTCTTGCAAACAGGCCAGGCTCTGTTTGGTGGCGGGGCGTACGGGGCCTTCTGTTCGAAATATCTCCAGGAGACTTCGTCCAAGGTCTGCTATAATTGCAACGCGTATGGACATACGCAAGCCAATTGTAGACGGGTCACTCGATGTGGAAATTGCTCCGGTGGCCACCAAACTCGAGATTGCGCGGGTACTGCCGCATTGAAATGCCCGGCATGCCTAGGAGCACACACGATCAAGGATTGGTGCTGTAAGCATCACCCAGCGCACAAGAAGTATCTTGCCCAATTACCGAAGGAACCAGTCACCCCCCACCCGACGCGATCTGAACAGAGCGCGGCCCCGGGCGACAGGGATGCCGAGATGGACAGTCCCGACCCATGCAAATGATCGACGGACTCAGCATACTGCACTACAATGTCGGCAGGCGAAAACATGTTCAGTGGAGCATATTCAACGATACGAACTTGCAGGATTTCGCGGCACTGGCCATCTTGGAGCCATATATCTACGAAGACCCGAATGACGGACAACCAAGGACGCACCAGCATGGTCGGTGGTATGCGATGACACCATCACGACACAGAGCAGGAGTCTACACAAGGCATGTATTTCGGGCAATGTTATACTTCAACGTCTGTATGCACGCCAGACAAATTCCGGTCGACGACCCGGACATAGTTGCAGCGACCATGAGACTCAGGGGGATGACTGTGCTAATCGCTGCGATCTACGACCCAAGGAGTGAACCACACGTGGGTGACCGTGAAGCAGCCCTACAGGAGAAGCTGGGCCACGTCCGAAAATTGGTAGATGCAACCAGACAAGCTATAGGGGACGCTTCACAGATAATCTTGTGCACCGATCTCAACCGTCACGACGTTCTGTGGGGTGGAATCGCAGGCGTGGCTCCCGACAGGCGTGACGAAGGCATCCAGGTAGTGAATCTGGCTCAAGAGTATGGCCTACAGTCGCTGCTTACACCGGGCACCGTGACGTGGGAGCAACCAGGTGGCGTCGCTCGATCCTCGATCGATGTGATCTTGGCCTCAGAAGGCATGGTAGAGTGTCAAACGTGCTGCAGAGTGTACGGGACAGATCATGGTTCGGACCACAAGCCAATCGAGATGAGATTCGATCTTGTTGCGGATGCGCCCCGAGATCGCAGGCGGAAGCTACAGTTCCAGAAAGCTGACTGGAAAACTATCGGCCACGCAATCGCGACGCGATTGCCACTCTCTGACATTCCAGGCAGGATCTCCGAGGACGAATTAGAAAAGTGTGCGATGCATTTCACAAGTGTGGTCACAGAAGAGATCCATTCAAGAGTGCCTCGGGCCAAACCCTCGCCATATGTGAAGAGATGGTGGACACCAGAGCTGACTGTATTAAGGAGCAATATGACTGCTGCCAGGAATGCTGTCACAACCCAGCGGCGCAGGGGGGAAGCGCTGGACGAAGTCCAAGAGAAATTTTCGCTTGCAAAACGTCGTTTTTGCCAGGAGATGGAGACTCAAAAGAAGAGGCACTGGCATGATTTCCTGGCTGACCAGAATAATATCTGGAAAGCGAATTCGATCTCGAAATTAGTGTCTCGCGAAACCAGAATCCCAACACTTCACAATGAAAGTCGTACGGCCGAGAGTGACGAAGAAAAAGCGGATGTATTGATGGAGAGTTTCTTCCCCATTCCGCCACCGCCACAAGGACCTCTAGCAACCCGGCAAGCCGAAGAAGGGCAGCACACTCGTGTCGGACCACTGCCGGCAGTGACAGATGAAGAGATCGAGAGGGCAATAACACGACCGAACCCCAACAAGGCTCCTGGGCCGGATGAGATCCCGTTCTC
>NW_027191578.1:0-12382 GCF_011745625.1 Cladosporium halotolerans | reverse complement strand
CGGCGCCTAGTGCGGACGTGTAGAACGCGTAGGCACGCGCTCTCGAAGTGATTGTGGGGGTGATCAGCTCCGCGTCAGACGCGTCAGACTTTCATTGCCGTTTAGGTGCTTAGCGCCGGGCGGAATGGACTTCTCTTGAGACTTTCATTGGTCCTTGGGAATTTGTGAAGCTAGGGTTGGAGTTGGGGTCCACGTCTGGGGTCGAAAATCATCGTATTTTCCATGGTCTCAATTCTCGTCAACCCTGTCAACCAACCATGGGTTGGTTGGCCTATTTTTCAGGGTTGGTTGATGAAACCACTGTCAACCAACTGGTTGCCTGATGCCTAATCTCACCAGTTCATCAACCAACCCGCCAAAAACGGGTTGGCTGTTGCGGGGCCTGCGTGTATTGGCAGGTGGTCAGTCATCGGTGTCACGTGTATTACAGTGTCTGGCAATGTGCTGAAGTATTCGTCAATCATCGATCTCGCGTGGTGCTACAGTACAGTTTCGGGAAAGTGTGCTGAAGTGTGCTCGCCGTGAGCTGCACTGCATAGCGTGACTCCGCTGATGTCGAAATTAAATTACGGTCGAACGTGTTTTCACGGTCATGACGTCACAAGCACGATGCTCCATGGGTCACCCCAACCCTAACCCTAACAACCCTCAACCCAAGAGAAGGGTCGACTTCGGAAGTGCTTCGGCGCAATCTGGCCACGACGACGACGCTCAGACAATCAACGTTGCTTTCCTGATGATTCTATGGTGGCGACGATAATACCAGGTTTGTATGGGTATGTATATGTGTGCAGCTCACCAATCGTGACCGAAGCTGAGCTAGAAGGACTTACTGGACAGCTGCGGCTGCAAAACGACTGCCCTCTTCGTCGGACAGCTGCACCACACACGTTCAGAAGATTGCCAAGACTCAAGCAAAAGCCCACTCATATGGCAAGGCTGCGTGCGAAGGCCCCAGCTTGACAACCGGTCCCTGGGGTGTAGCCCCGAACAATGACGGGCATACATTCGGCCCCTCAGCATCATGGTGAGCGTTCGATAGTACGCTGCAGCAGCGCTGCCTACAATAGCGCCCTACTGTACAGTAAACCGACGGAGTTTCCGATCTAGATTCATGCGCCGCCGTGAGGTACAATACTGTACAACACGCGTTGCGCTGCGTTGCGCGCCATCGCACGCAATGTCGCCTCGGGGTCGCAGTCTCCAGGCTCACGACCCCTTCGCAACCATGGGAAATTTACAAAAGGGGGTCGATTTAGACTGAGAAATACCGCGGTGACGGAGGGGTTCGACGCGGATTGAGGGACACCAGGTGTGTATTTGTCACTGTTGGCACGACGCCCTGGTTTATGATCATCTGCTCTCTTCAGTGTTGCGGTATGCTCTTCCATTAAACAGCTGCTTGACGAGTACATACATATATTGAAATTTGTATACTGCAATGAGTGACACGTGGAAATCAGGCTCGTGCGCCGCACCGGTGATGCCCCCGCCGTCATTTCGAGAATTCTGTAGGGGCGCGGGAATATTCGTGTTGTCCGGCAATGAAAAGCCCAGATATGACAGCTGCGACAATTCATTCGGCAATCGAAGCAACATCAAGGCCCCCAACAAGGGTCACGGCGGACATCCGAAGCCGGAACACCAATGCAAGGAGTGCGCGAAGCGGTTCCGCCGCAAAGCCGATATGAAGAGGCATGACAGGGGACGGCTCCCAACAGTGTCGCCATCTGAACAAGCACTGACGTAACGACAGACGCACAACGATGCACGTCCGAAAGTATGCCCGTATTGTCCCAAAACGTCCGCACGCGACGACACGCTAAAGAGGTAAATCGGGTTGGTTCCAGAAGAAATGTGCAGCCTCGCTAAGACGCATGCAGGCACAAAAGGACATGTTTGAGGAGCTTGCCGAGCTTGTACCGGCGATAAGTTAGCGTTCGTTATTATTAGTCGGGACAGCGAGCAGGGTTGTACAGCAAAAGGATTGACGCGGGAGCACACATAGAAGTTACATAGACTGTCGTGAGTATAGCCGGCGTGCCATAAGCTATGGGGAAAAAAAAAAAAAAAAAAAACCGAACCTCACGAGATCAGATGTGGCTAAGAATGCCTGCATACAATGTCGGAAGCGAAAGACAAAGTGCCCAGCACAGCGTCCTGTCTGTCAATTCTGCAATGCGAGAGCGAGAGGACTGGAATGCTCATGGGACGTTCCTGACGGCATGACGAGAAATGAAAATCTCAAGAAGCAGTTAAAGGAGGCAGAAACTCAATTAGAGCATTTGCACGTTGTCCCGGGGGCATTGAGATTTGTTAGCGACGAAGACTCCACATGTCTCTTGGCCCGAATGCGACTCGGCGCATCTATCGATGAGCTTGTCGAGTCGATCCGGTCGGGGTTCCCCACTACAGATCTCCACCATCGGCTAGTCTGGGGCCAGACGAAACGTCAGATTGTGTCAATGGCGTCATCAGCTGAAAACCGCGAGACTATCGACGGTCGGCCCCGCTAGATAAGATCAGAACTGCCGTGACGCGGCTTGTCTGCGGACGGAGCGGACGGCCAGCCTGCATTGTCGCGCAGCGTTCCCCTAGCGAATCAACGAGAGCGAAAGCGACGACATCGGTGCGTGTCAGCGTCTGGCCCTAGTCAGCGTGCCCGAAGCTTGCTCCTGTGGAAAGACCAGTCTGTTGGCGCTTATTTGCATGCCGAAACACTGGTCAACGGTCCCTGGCGGCACGCACGCGAATTTACGACTTTCTTCTTCACGCAGCGCATCTAGCGCATCTAATTTACTTCCAACGCATTTCGAACTTATGTGTTGCTTCTGCGCGAGCTCGGAAGCAGAAGCATGGAATGACGACAGCGACGAGCTGAACGATGGTAACTCACGGCTTTCTACGCGATCGGCGCTTCGACACACGGTCAGGCCTGTAGGCAAATGACAATAAATTAGAGCAGCAAGAGATGGGTGAGCAGTGAGATGTGGTGTGGATAGCGGATGCAGAGCGAAGATCAGAAGAAGTGCCCTGGCACATGCGAAATCCCCGCACAGGTGGATGGACGTTAAGTCAACTTGTAGGTAAAATACACACAACTGCTTGGGATGGAACTGTGAGTCTGTACTGTGTTGCTCTGAATTGTTCGCTCGACACAGGCTCTTGACTGACCCCATTGCAACCTCAAATACACGCTGTTCATGACATTCATGTTGCAGTCTTAACGCAGGCCAGTAGCCAAACAGCCATCTCGATCACGTCAGACAACTCTCCGCGACCATCTTGCAACCATCACAGGAGGCGTCCACCGCCTGTATCCTGCATCAAGTATCTACCACAAGGGCGAAAGCCCCAAATGTCCACCAAGCCCAGTATCCTGCTCTCGATCTTTCGTTCGCGCTATTGTTCGCAACAACCGGGGAAGCGCTGGAGGCTGACCCGTTCGAGGGACCACTGGCGGTTGGCGACGCCGAAACGATCGACGGCCAAGTCCAAGTGCCTGTACCGTTCGACGCAGGGTGAGGACTCATCGTGGGATCCCCAGATGCGGGACCTGCAGTGGGTGCAGACAACAGACTTGTGTGGCTAGCGGTTTTGGAGCAATGTCTTGTGTTTGTAGAAGAAGTTGGTGACTGGCACGGACGAGAAGCCCGGCTGCTGCTTTCGACATCACTACCAGCTGACCAGTCGATAGCGGTCGAAAACCCGAAGGGAGGCTGCGATCCGTCCGAGCTTGAAAGCCCAGGACCGTCCAGAGCTCCTTGCACGCCATGCCAAGCTGATGCTAGATACGATGAAGCGCCGGCTAACAATGGGATTGATGGTGTAGACGTAGGAGCCGTGTTCGTGACTGCGGTAGTGGTGTCCGCCACGGGTGATTTTGCTAAGTCGGATACTTGCAAAGCGCCCTTCAAGTAATCCCGAGCCGAAGCGAGATAGGACGAGGCTTCGGAGGATAGATGCCCCGGGGACGTTGTCAGCGAAGGAGGTTGCGCCGTCGTTTGCGCGACGGAATTGCTTGCGATTGCTCCGCTGGACGGAGAGGGAGTGCCCTTTGAGGAATCCATGGTCATGAACACATCGACGCTGAGCCTAGCAGGTCCGATGTCGACCATGCCGTAAGCAAGACCGGGAAAGAGGTGCGTGAGTAGAAACAACAATAAAACCATCGTTTGTTTTTGGTGAAGCGCGATGAGATAGAGAGAAGGACTGAAGGCTGATTTAAGTGTGCGAACTCCGGTGTCCGTGGCATGCTGCGGTCCCGATTGGGAGAGGGAGGGGGGTCACCTAGAAACGAGGGGGGAAAATCAAAGACGCGTCCATCTGAGGAACCATGCCAACCAAGAATCTGCCAATCGGCTTTTCCTAGGACGTATTCCTTTTGCTTCACGTGGGCTGAAATGTCAGGGCTATCCCAATTTTTCCTTCGTACCCAAACCCTTACCCTAACGACTGCTTCACCAAGCTACCTGTGCCATCCGCTCATCGCAATATCAGCGTGACATTACGTTGTCAAGCAAACCTGCCTTACCGCCGCAGCTGGTGTGGTCGACGTCAAACTTTGTGCGAGCGTCGTACACACACAACTCCCGCAAGAGACGACGTGCTGACAAGTGTGGTGGATGACAGACCTTTTCGAAGTTCCCCGGCCTGTCCTGGTTCGAAAAGCGCTTGACTCTAGGGAGCGCATCGCGCCCGGTCTGCACAAGAAGTCAATTTTGTTCTCGACTTCGAGATCATTGATCGGTACAGCCCAGGCACTTGTGCGCTGCGATGGTATCTACGCACGCGTTTTGGCTTCAGAAAATCCATCTCAAAATTCGGACAAGACATCCCACAAAATGAAAAAGCTCTTGTGACGTGTGCTTCGCACGATGGCTTTGCTGCTCACGGGTAATTCTACGATTGCCGTCCGAAAAAAGTGATCCAAGTACGCGACTGGACCTGGCTCTTGGCTCTACATTGGCACAAGGAGCTTGCCGCTGACTCGGGCAAATTCAAAGGACGCCGATAAAGAACCCAAGCTTCACCAGCTCCCAAAGCCAAAGATTGGGCGATAGACGTCGAACAGGGGACAGAATCGCAGAGAGCGGAGTGGACTGGCTGCCCGCGTCACGCAGGGTACCTCGCTCGTATGGGTCAAGCTCACATCGAGGAACTTACTGGCTGATCATGGCTGAGTCTACATTAAATGGCGTCGCTCTGTCGCTTGAAATGCATCATGATTACTTGGAAGAAGAACACTATCTGTGTAGCCAGTACAAAGTCTCGTTAGGACTGATTCTCGGAGCTTCACATCAGAGATACTGCATCTGTTGTGGAAGATCCAGATGTTGTACAGGTTGTTGATGTTCAGCGTATCATTAGATGAAGTAATACGTTTGACTTGGAAAAGCAGGATTCATGACACCGTAAATATCTGATTTGCGATGTTTGCAGACCATTGCGAGCGCTCCAAACCTGAGACAATTGCAAGCTTGAGGCAATTATCGTAGAAATCATCGCCTGGGAGAGTTGATCACGCGTCCTGGTCTTGATAATTGACAGCTGCACAGAAATGGAGATGAGGCTTGATATCAGTGCTGCAGTAACGTTCAGCTGCACTACAAGATTTCTTTAGCTTCCAGCAAGACAGAGGAGGGAAGCAAACAGAAAAGACGATGGCCAATAATACAGTTTTGGTGAACGTGGTGAACAGTCGTACCTCCAAAGTACAGACTAAATGCGATGGTCACGACCACTGGACCATCATGAACTCAACGTGATAAGTCATTCCGCTGGCGATACGCAGAGAAATAGACTCGAGAATCGCGCACCTTCAGCGACCTTGCGTATATTTCGGGTAATTCGCACTTGGAAGTGGTGCCGTGTGATTTTATTTGGTTCTGAAAGGTGAGGCTCGATGTGCAAGTTCAAACACATTATGTCTCAGCTTTTGCAAATCACGCTTGTGCCGAGTAGTGATGAAGTAAGTCTTCAATGTGTCGCACGGCAGTTGAACATCTAGCCATGTGTGCGTCGTCATATTACTGATTGCATGTTGCACCCTGCAATGGCCACTTGCGCAATTTCGAACTCGAAAGTCTGCTTCAGAGCAAACGTCTAGCCAATGATGTGCCGCTTTTGCGCGGCAGGTGTGCTCTTTAGTGTCACGCCGACTGATGTCCGTGCAATGTTTTCTTTTGTAAATCACCTTGTTGACGAATCCTTCCTACGATATTACAAAGAGTAACTTTGATCGTTCACGGGTTGCTCGCATTTTCATATCACAGTCGATGATGTTTTTCCCGTGCGGCTGTTCATACATCTTTTGGTCGATCAGCCGGGTGGCGTCTCGACAGATATGCCCGGATATCTGACCTTCACTGGTCAGTCTGGAATTGCGACTTGAACGTTTGCTAACGACTCTCGTCAGCATAGGCCGGTCGGATTTTATTAAAACCAGTGGATCTTGGGATGAATTCAAGTGTGCTCTCGCACCATTGGTAGTGTGTCTTTAGATGATCAAGCTTTAATGTTGCGTCATGTGCGGCAAGGTGACCTTCTGTGCAACGATCCATCATGAGTCAACATCCTTGTCCGATGTATTGGCTATGAAGTCACCTCGGTTTGGAAGGGCGAGTGTCTAATCACGTCGATGCACTAGCATACAGGGGGTTGACAGTCCGAGTCCCCCGCGCCCAATAGGATGGCCTTCCGCCAATTTTTACATCAAGTCACTCGCCCTCACAGGTGATGCACTGCCTCGGCTGCCCGCTCTGGCGGTTCGAGCGCTGTCGAGTCTCACTTGATCCAGGCCAAACAATATTTGACACGATTGTCCCGTCTTGGACATGTCATTTTCGACTGCACTTCTTCCTCTTCTTGATTCTGTTCATTGTCACCGTCATCATTTGTTCCGTGCCCAAGACCCACGGCATCGCTTCTATACCTTCTTTGAGGTCGACCTCGTATAGCAAGCTTAGGGATTGCGGATAGCCCCTCGGCTCGCTAGAACAAGGCAGAATATATCCTCATGTCGCAGCGATATCGACAAGCTTCAACAAAGTCTTCAGATGCGCATGCAAAATTCCTGTCTCGCTCGCGCACGAAAGATCTGTCGAAAGGTCTTGTCAGTGCCCTGTTGTGGACAGATAAGTAAGTCGAACAAAAATGTCGCCACGACTGATAAGATTACTGACCGCATCGTTCTAGCGATCGATCTAGCGCTACCACCGCGCAGCACGACTCTTCTGTTTGCAATTTCGAGTGACGCGCGCACGTACAGTGCAAGGTCGAACACTTCAGGAAGTTCCTGTTCTCTTGCTGTTCTTTTGGATGGCGCGTCGTTATACTCCCCTATACCATGGCGACTGTACTCATGGCTTGGACCAATATGTGCAACATGTACAAGGCGCGCCGGCACCTATTTGACCTTTCAATTCCAAGCCAAATCGAAGTGCCATGCGCATGATGTATGACTTCAGCAGAGCCACAATGTTGTGTTCAGCGAATCACAGCGTGACGAAGCCCATGTAAGCCAGCTGCGGCCTTGTCGAAGCGCACCTTTGGGGGGAGAAGGCTGGGGTCATGAATGAGGGGAGATCCGGGGTCGAATACCTTGCCGGTCACAATGTCGATGATGGAGATTGTATGCTCGTCAGCTACGATCAAACTTCGTCCATTTCCAGCCAAGCATACGCTGATGCAGTTTAGATTGCCAAGTTCGGTGCGTCGCAACGCCACACGTCACGAGCGCTACTTTTGTCATTGTGGACTTTGCCTCGCACCAACAAGACGATCAAGAAATCCCGATGCTGCACATGATGTGAAGACGGTGTGCAGGCTACTTGACAAGATGATATCTCCGAAGACGACGTGAATTCGGGGCAAGAATATCGTGTCCGTCACAACCTTGGCTGCATGTACGTGCGCACATGCTAAAAAGTGGTGAGTAAAGATTTATGTTTACCGGCAGCGCGCAAGCGGATCGCATGACCCCCAAAAGAACCGGCAAATTGAGCTTAACAAGCGTTGTGTCAGGGTTGACGAATGGTCAAGAAAGAGGACCCCAAAAGACTTAGTACCACACAGTCTAGATGAGCACGAGTGGGCACCGAGAATTGGCAAGACCTGTGAGAGGTGTTGGTAATTTATGGCGCACACAACATTATGTTGAAAGCGAAACGGAATGATTCCGACGATGACATGGTACGTATTACTGTTTGTCGCTGCCGGGAAATCTGTAATGGTCGTACTGTCCGCTTGGCAAGATGTATCACAACAGAGGAGGTGAAGACACGCGTGCCCGAAGCCACGAGAATGTCGGCGTTTGCAGTCTTCGCTTTAATCTTTTCTGAGGTCTGTTCCCGAGTGGCAATTGCGTAGTGATGGCGGAGTTTCGTTGAGGCCTTTTTGCGCCCCAGCAATTGGATGACAACGTGGCTTTCGACCAATTTGCTAGGCGATAGCAAAGACTCGATGTGAGAGTGCATTTACGCCAAAAGCGCAACAGTGGACGGTCGAAGGATAATTCCGCACTTTGATCGAGTACAAGAATGTGATGTAGGGTCCTGCGTTGTATGATAGATAGACATGGCCGAATTCTGCCTTGACGACAAACTCCTCGCTCGAGCCATATTCCGTCCCCACATGTCATATCAGCCTCTTATTTTCATCCCTTCATTCTCATCCCTGTCGTGCGCGCGCTTGTGTCGGTCTGGCTGTCCGATTTCCGCAGAATCTCAGTCGTCAGTGGTCGTGATGCTACCGACTTGTCGCAGTATGGCTGTTGCCCTTCTCTCCTTCTCTAAGTTTACTGACTTCTGTAGATCGGAGCCGTCTCCGAATCTGAGTCTTCCTCGTCAGACGCATGTTGAAGATGGGAGCAGGCTTTCGATTGTTCCACAGCTGGTACTCCTCGTCGAACAAGAACATGCACGGCTCGTCAATGCATTCAGGGATATCGTGTGATTCGGTCGCTGTCGATGGTACGCGGTTTGGTCCTGTGCTTGTCAGCCGTGCGCGTCGCGTTTTGTTATGCTAAGTAGCTGCCACAGACCCATCCTTCCGCTGATTACAGTGATGGCTTTTGTTGATGCTGGCAGGAGGCGGGAGACGAGAGATCGGATCGCTTCGTCGTTAGCTCGTTGAGCTGCTCATCAGATCAGTATCAAGGTGTGAAGTGCGAAGAAGGTGACGTGGGGAAGATGGTTGTGATTACATATAGAAGCAAGGACTGGAGTGGGCAGTTCCAATCACTCAACCGCGCGTGCAGTCCCCCAAGCGCACGTGCAAGGTGTAGTGGATCTGGATCGTATGCTACCCAGTGAGACGCCATCTTCTCGGCACTTCCTCTCTTGGGGTCAAAATCGCAGTCGCCATTCCATGGCGGCGGCGAGAGTACTATGCGGTGGCATCGTTCTTGTAGGCAGATGTACAGTACGTCACGAATGCATCTCACCACCGTGATAGAGCAGCACTGTACTTATCACATGCACGGAAACAGTTGTCGATTTATTTTCTCCAAACGCATACAGTACACAGTGATTGAATGCCTATTTCGCCCCCAAGACTCCAGGAGTATCCTTTGTCCATAACCACACCACTTACCGTCGACGATAGCCTTACGCAGGTCAAAAGAAACGCTTGCTGCCAATGTGACATTACTTGTTCTCATTTAGCATGACTGGCCAGATGCTTGGCCAGATGCTCGTCTACTAGACGTAGATTAAGGAGCCCCTGCCCAGTCTGCGGCTGCGACTTTGTAACTCTCCCTGTGCCAGTAATGCGATCTGCTTTGATGGACGTAGCTTTCTTGTATATCGGTACGGCCGCTCTGAAAGATGGCATGGGTGTTTGGTGCGCCACTTTGCCCCGACCGCGCATTTGCGGCCTACTCCTCTGAACTGCTGCTTTGGGACTGCTGGCTGAGTCTACTGCCATAGCGCCATCGATATGACCATTTGCCCGCAGCGAGTCTTGATGCGGCGTTGGGACCGGTGTGTCGTCTTGCAGTGGCGTTGGAAGAGGCTCCAGCGCTTCAAAGCGAGGGTTCAGCCGGACTAGTTGATCTAAGATGGGTTCCACGGCTTTGGAGGCCCGGATTTGGTCGTCGGCATCTTTACAGCGCACAGGTGAGGCCAGGGACCCCAAAAATCTCTCAGACCCATTGCAAAAGGATACACGGCTTGCTCTGAAAGGCTTGTCATCCTTCGGCGATTCTCTTGCTTCTGTGACTGCAAAGCTTGAGCCCAGCTCAGTTTTGACTGTAGTTCTTGGGTCGTGCAACATTTCAGACTCAAAGAAACACCGGACGAAGCTCCGCGCGATCACTAGGGGAGAAGTGTGATCTGCGAAATTTGCATTACCTCTATGTAATACATCGTCGAGTGTGATCGCTTGCCAGTGATGGAACAGCGTCATCGGCGGGCGTCCAGAGCGGTCTTGCAAGCGGACCTCTTCAAATCGTTCGACCGAGGCCGGTCGTGGCGTCCCTGACCCTTTCTTATCCTCCTTTCGACGCGTACGAAGTGACTCAATCACCTCCGATCTGAAACCGCGTGAGTGAACAAAGGACGCATGTGCTGACACGGCTGGGTCCTCGTGAAGCATCGATTCCGCCGGGGCTTTGTGGCCAACCTTCTTCAGCCCGTGACTCCTCACCAAATTCAACTTTGGATAATTCTTGATGGTGTACAACCATATTTCGACGTACCTCGCTACAAAGTCCTTGCCGTCTCGGGCGAACGAAGCACGACAAGCTTCTCGGAGGCTGCACTTCCCGCCCGGCCACAATTGCCGTAAAGGGTTGTAACAAAGCTCCAGCAAGGTCACATCTGCATGGAAGGTGCTAAAGGTGAGTACCTTCTCGCAGGCAAGAGTCCTGGCCAGCAAGACGGCGCGTGGCCGCCTCTCGCTGACAGCGCTGAAAACGGCAGAGGCTTGCCACGCCTTATCTATTAAAAACGCATCACGCGCGGAATGCGCTGGCATCCGGAGGCACAAAAGCTTCACCGTGGCCGCGTCCAAACACTCTGGCATCACGATTCCATCGAGAATGCGTGACCACACATGATGCAGACACTTGAGGTAGTGATACACTTCCTGCAGCGATGTTAACTTGCGCTGTCGCAGCGGGTGCTCAGATGGCGAGACGCACCTCGCGGCAACGTAATGGTAGCACCCGGTTCAACGCTCCAGGCTTTAGATCGACCCAAAGAGCGATGTAAGGAAGCAATGGCGTGAATGCGGCAAGCAGTCTTCCCTCATCGACCCTTCGAATCTCCCGCAAATTACGTTGCTTGCGTGGCGTCAGCATTTGCGACCAGCGAGCGGCCTCGATTGCGTCGCTTCTACGCTCGGCATCGAGCACCTGCCTGAAGATCTCTCCATCGGTGGGTTTGATCTTGGGTCTGTATTCGCAACGGATGTGGTTCTGAGCGGCGTCTGGCAGGCCTGACACAGCGGTGGTTAGCACTTTCAAGGTCCATCGAACCAGCAGGCATGCTCACTGACCACAGTCGTACAATTTTGCAACCCACCATCGATCTGATTCCTGGAAATGGCGATTCGCCGCCAGGACTCTGTGCTTACCACGTAAGCAAGTCGCTTTTACACGGAGGGGTTCTGACGGCAGCACATGGCAGGATGAACCTCGATCCAAATGCCTCATGAACTCCTTCCCGAAAACGTCGCTGTCAACCATCACTGAAATAGCATGTATCTCATCATCCCGACGGCACCCTTGCAGCTTGAACTCCTTCAGCAATCGCTCAACTCTTTCTTTGTCTGTAACTCCACCGTTTAGGAGCTCTACGTTCGCAAGTTCCAGCAAAGCATACCCTCGAAAGTGTTCGCAAATTTCGGAGTATACATTGCAAGGCATGTCGAAAGTTGTGAATCAGAAGCGGGAAGGAAGTGTCAGGATTTGGGTGTCGGTCTGACCAGGGGTTTTGAAGCAGTGAAGAAGATAATGTCCAACGCTGAAACAAATTCAAGCTCTTTTGGAAGAGGATTTGCTCCCAAGGATGGCGCCAAACACATCCTGTGGAACGCATGTGAAGGAAGGCAAAAAGCCAGGGCCAAAGACGGTGGCAGGAAGTGAGGGGGGAGGGAAAGGGAGGGGAGGGGGCAGGTGAGGAACTCTGCGAGCAAAGTCAATGCCTCCTGCTCACGCACGAGACCCCTCATCTCCGATCTTCGCGTGTCTCCGTACATCCACCAAGCGAACAAAAGACCCGAATTTCCCCACAACACCACTCGTGCAAATTTTTGTTTCCTGTTCATCGTGTTATGATCTCTCAGGTTGACGCCACCAACACACCATGACGGCTGACCAGCCAGGAATCTGTACGGCCCAAACTGTCGACATCATCTGTCCGGACGGTGACCTTTTGCT
>NW_027191577.1:0-12388 GCF_011745625.1 Cladosporium halotolerans | reverse complement strand
TTGATTGCTTGATTGGCTGCGCAACTTTTGATTGATTGACTGCTTGATCAAGCGCTTGATCAAGCATCAAGCAGTGCTTGGTTGTGCAGAAGTCTGCTTTCGACCATTCACTGACCACTCGATGGTCCTTTCAACATGAAAGCAACATGAAAGCAACACTAGCGGGAAGGATCTTGAGCAACGTCATGGAGACCCCTCTGTCATGTTCAATGTCTATTCTGCTTCTCACTCAAGGCTACATAAGTGCAGCCTGCTTATCATGAAATACGCATGCCGCCATATTTTCGAGAGGTCGATCACTGATGCGCGGTGCAGGATTACAGACCATACCAGGCAGCAGAATTCGACGCGACTAGCAGCCGCCATATTTTCATGAGGTCAATCGCCGATACGCGCTGCAGGATTACAGACTATACCAGGCAGCAGAATTCGAGTCGACTAGCAACACGGAGTTTGGCGCCATGCTAATGTAGCAAGCGAAGGATTTACGAGATGGTTGCCCCACCACAGCTTTCTAGGCGACAGCATTACGCTGACTTCATAAGACCGCTGAGATGGGGATGGTTTCCATTGAGAGAACACACCAGGCACGCTTGGTTTTTCGCCTTCCCACAATCAAGACATCTGCACCTGACACACATCGCACAAAGCCCATTCAAGGATTAGCAGACTAATCCGTTCAGCATCATGAAGTTCTTTAGCTTCTCAGCCAGTCTCACACTCGCCTCAATGTTCTGCGAGCGCAGCCTTGCAACGATCACGATTGAGGATCTTCCCTCAATGGTCGGGGTTGGGGCAACCTATGAGGTCAAATGGTACAGCGATCGGGACTACGTAAGTGTCATGTGCTGCCCATTGCGCTTGACCGACCTTTGACTGGCTTGCAGCGAATCAATGACTTCGGTCTCTTGCATTGGGAGGATAACGGTGACTGGACAAGATACGTGAGCACAGTCGACCATTGGCTCAACACGACTGCTGGTACCGACAGCACGCTGTGGAAAGTACCTGCTGTGAAAGACACAGGGTGTGTCGTCGTTTGATATTTCGCCCATCGCCCAGAATCTCAGTCCATGCTGACACATGCAGACTCTACGAACTGTGGATGACCGCTGAGGAGATTCCTAAGTGGGGCGTTCCAGACCCAAACGGCACTGTCTATGTCTCTTCCAATAAGTTCGAGATCAAAGGAGGCCCGAAGTTGTATCCAAAGGAGATCGCTGGTGTCGTTGTTGGAACGCTAGCGGGTTTGGTGTTGATCGTTGGCGCTGTCGCCATAGGTGCACGATGCATTCGTAAGAGGAGGACCGTGGCAGTGAACCTTTCAATGGCCGAGGAGGGTGGATACAGAGACTCTGTCGCTGATTCGAGATCGTGAGTACGGGCATTCGAGGGAGTCAGAGGAGATGACGAGCTGATTGTATGGTGACCTGGCATGAGGATGAATTACGAGCGTACGGGTGTGTGGATGATTGATGACCGAGAAAACGAGGGTTGGATGTAATGATGCGCACGTGAATGCAGGACGAGAAATGTTGTGGCACCGCTACGTTCTGCTGATCAATGTGTGATGCGTGCAAGCCAACGATGGTGCTTAATACTAGCACAAATGGTCTCATCAAGAGGTCCAGTCTCGAGTCTGATATTAGTGAGCGCGTCATGATTCCTGCGATGGCTTTGCGCAACAGCTGATGGCCGCGTATGGACCAAGTTCCTGCATCCAATTATTTAAAATGTCTAGATGGCTCTTCTGCTGGGATCACGAGGCTACCTTGGAGTGTCAGGAGCTGTAACAATGCAGGATGCTCAATTCACTTGCCACGTCACAGCAGTTCCGCATGATAGTCAGCAAATTCTGAGACTGCGACGACGACAGCCAGGGAAAAGCTTGGAGGACCAAGCGACGCAAGTGACACCCAGGCTGGATACCAAGCCTTTACATCCAGGCCTGAAGCGACAGAGGCTGCCAAACATCTGGCTAAAGGCGGCACCTAGCCAGTAACCACCATGGACTTTTTAGATCGGTTGCGACCAGAGCAAGGTCGCCGCTATGGCGTGCTGTGGCTTCTGTATTCGACATGAGGGGCGGAAAGTCACATGCTCAGACCGACACGTGACTCTACGATTAACCACCATCCTGTACCCAAGCTACACCCTTCCCAAACATACTTCTGCATCTGCTTGGTCCAGAACGTCACAGTGAGCGATTTGGTGGTTGGCTGGGCTGACAGCAGGTACTGGGCGAGTATACAGTGACGTTACATTTGTGGCATAGGCCTTGGCCTTTCGAGGGCAATCCTCCGGGGTGTGCGTGTGCATGAAGGTGTTGTTACGCGATGTGTTGACGGTGATTGGCCAAAGGTCGATACAAGGATTTGAACGATGCTTGTCACGTGCCAAGGAACCCAAGCTGGGGCTGGAGAAGCTTTGCAGGACGAGGGTCTTCGGTGCTCGTGAGAGCCGGGCAAGGAGCACAAATGTCGTCGCGGTTACATACGGGGGAGGCTGTGCGGGTGGTGTTGTTATATCTTCGTCTACTAGGAGGTGCCTCCGAGGGGTTGGTTGGTGACAGAGAGTGCGGCCTAAGTGTGATTCGTGCACTGCGGGTAAACAGAGCGGTGGAGATGGAGCTGTGCTACCTGACCAAGGGGACGCTGAGGCCGCCCCGCAGGACGCGAGCCTCGGCAGGCGATAAGCTCATGCGCAAGCCCGGCAAGCCACCCAAGCCTTGCCTTCCCCACGCGCGCACGGATGCCACGAGCTGAGCCCGTTGGCACTAGAGGGGGCTAACCCTAAGAGACGGGAGTCTGTGAGAGGGCATCGCGGTGATCAGACTCGATTCCGTGAGAGGGCACCGCGGTGATTGGACTCGGTCCTGTGAGACGGCACGGCGATGATTGGACTTGGGTCTGTGAGAGGTGAGAGCTGGAACTTGCGGACTCGTGCACTCGAGCCTGAGGAAGCGAGGGAGAGGGGCCCATTCGGCCCGCGAAACGAAACGCTATTCCCGGCGCCGCAGCCACGCGCTCCACGCTGTGACAGGCTCAGGCTCAGGCTCAGGCTCAGGATAAGGATAAGGATAAGGAGATGAGGTGAGACTTGCGCGCAAAAGACGCGAGTGGACGCACAGCCAGGGCGGACAGCTGACGGCCAAGGCCAGTCCCAAGCACTCGCCAAGCTCATCGCTGCAGGGCTTCAGCAGAGCGTGGCACGAGAGACTACCACGACTACCTAGGTACACCGCAGTATTCACACGCATACAGCACGCAGGCTGAGGCGCCTCGCGGTCGGTCGCGGTCTGGTGCTCGCGTGCGACGATGCGCGCCGTCATGCGAGATGGCGCCGGCTACGCCACCCTCGTCGCCGCCTTCGACCTGCCTAGCCTGGCCACCCCCTCCTCCCGCCAGCGTATCAGCTGATGCCGCTCCGCCAATCGCGCATGTCGGCTCGTCGTATCTCTTCGCTTCGCTGCACCGAACATTTATGGTGAACGCCTATCTCTCGTGGCCCTGGGCCGCTTTGTGCCGCGCCCGTTGTCCGCCTTATTAAGGCTTGTGCGACCTTGATCTTCGCCGCGCCGCTGACTTTTTGCACCCCCGTCGACACCTCCTCCACTCCGCCAACCATGGACGCAAAAAACCCCAACGCGCTGGGTGAGAAGCAGTTCGGCGATGCCTCGCCGCGAGACAGCAACGATGATCACGAGAGCTTGGCCACCGGCCAGAATACCCTCCACCGCGAGCTCAGAGGCAGGCACATGCAGATGATCGCAATGTGAGTGAGAACTCGAGGCCCGAGCCTGCAAGCGGACGCATACTGACACCCGGTTTCAGCGGCGGTGCCATTGGCGCTGGTCTGTTCATTGGTTCTGGCAGTGCCTTCCAGACTGGTGGACCTGCCTCTGTCCTCGTTGGTTTCATGCTTGTCGGTGAGTTCGCATCTGTCTCTGCGACCATTGCGAGGAATCGTTGACTGACGCGCTGCTAGGCCTCATGGTGTATGCATTGCCACCCGAGATGGCGTTTTCCTCCCACTGACACTTCACTCTAGCTATCTCATGATGCAGGCACTCGCCGAGATGTCTGTCCTCTACCCGGTCAACGGCGCCTTCACCATGTACATCTGCCGTTTTGTCGACCCTTCTCTTGGATTTGCTTGCGCTTGGGAGTACGCCATCAGCTGGCTGACCGTTT
The DNA here is from genome assembly GCF_011745625.1 of Cladosporium halotolerans. Classification (NCBI taxonomy): domain Eukaryota; kingdom Fungi; phylum Ascomycota; class Dothideomycetes; order Cladosporiales; family Cladosporiaceae; genus Cladosporium; species Cladosporium halotolerans. Next base: position 8,195 of record NW_027191577.1, on the reverse strand, counting down.
TGCCCTTCGAAATCTCGGCTGCATGCAACATTGTAAGGTTATTTCCAGTCGGATCTCCGGCTTTAACTCAAGCTGACAACAACGCAGATTCACTACTGGCCCGGATCAGAGGGAATTAGCAACGCCGCTTGGATTGTTCCGCTGCTTGTCCTGTTGGTCGTCATTCAGATCTTCGGCGTCAGGGGATACGGCGAGGTTGAGTTCGTCATCAGCCTTATCAAGATCATCGCCTGTACCGGCTTCATCATCCTCGGAATCATTATCGACGTTGGCGGTGTTCCCACGGACGACAGAGGATACATTGGCGTGAGATACTGGTTTGTTCAAACGATCATCGACTGCCGGCATTGGCAAAGCTGACATTCATGCGCAGGAAAGCACCGTGGTCCGCTTTCCTCAACGGCTTCCATGGTTTCTGCAGCGTTTTCGTCACCGCGGCTTTCGCTTACACCGGTACCGAACTGGTTGGACTTGCCGCTGCCGAGACCAAGAACCCAACCAAGGAAATCCCGAGGGCTTCCAAGCAAGTGGTCTGGCGTATCTTCATCTTCTACATCGTCAACCTCTTCCTCGTCGGCTTGATCGTGCCTGCTGACAGCCCTCTGTACGATGGTGAGGGTTCTTCCTCGCGCCACTCACCCTTCGTCATTGCCATTCAGCTTGCTGGCATCAAGGTCCTACCTTCGATCTTCAACGCTGTCATCCTGATCGCCGTCATGAGTGTCGCCAACTCCTGCACCTTCGGCTCTACTCGCACCATCCAGGCCCTTGCTGCGAACGGTGAGTTTCTCGATCGATCTTTGGTCTGACTTGCACATTCGTACTGACTATGCCCGTAGGTATGGCACCCACATTCTTGGCCAAGATCGATAAGAAAGGCCGCCCCATCTCCGTGGTCATCTTGCAGCTCTTGTTCGGCTGCTTGGCCTTCATCAACTTGGCAGACAATGGTGGAACCATTTTCACTTGGCTTCTGTCTTTGTCGGGCCTTGCGATCCTGTTCATTTACGGTGGCATCGGTATCGCTCACATTCGCTTCCGCATGGCCTGGTAAGTCGCGATTAACCAACCCCCTTCGCCTTATTGGACCATCGCTTACAAAGACACAACAGGAAAGCGAACGGCCACACTCTTGAGGAGCTTCCTTACAAGGCCGCTTTTGGCGTCTACGGCTCATACGTGTGCGTGCTCATCAACGCCATTGCCTTGATCGCCCAATTCTACGTCGCTCTCTACCCTATCGGCGGTCCCAACCTTGACGCTGCGACCTTCTTCCAGCTGTACCTCGCCGGCCCGCTGCTTGTCGGCCTCTTCCTAGTCTGGAAGATCTGGAGCTGGTTCACCCGGCCTGCCGACCGCCCGCTGTACATCAAGATCAAGGATATCGATATCTACTCCGGCATGAGGGATACTCAGGTCGGCATCAGTGGCGAGGGCGTCGATCCCGAGGCTAGGAGGGCCAGCATTGAGCAGATGCAGTACGAGAACAAGAAGAAAGGCCCCAAGGATCACATCATGGGTGTTGTTAGGAGCGTCTTTTAAAGCGCGAATGGCTGCATACTATTATTCTCGCGTGGATGTCGGCGGACTGCGGATGCCATACATCAGCCTTTCCGAGGGTCAATGCTCTCAAAGTTGCGAATGCGAAGCTTCTTTATCAGTGTAGTTGAATACATGTACTCCGACTGTTACCTCTGAATATTTTGTGCAAGACTCAAGACTCTGTGTGTGACTTCAAGGTACAGGAGCAGGACCTGGCTGATGACAGGCGCTGACGCGTCCTGCTTTGTCGCACCTCCGTTGACCTGAGCACATCCCCACGACTCGCGACGTTGCGCATGCCCTGGGAAAATCGAGAATCTCGGCCTGCTGCACATGAAGGCAACTGTATGTGACACCGCGCGAGCCATGAGCCCTCCGTCTATGAGCCTATGGCAGGGCGGCATATCCCGGCGAAACAATCCTCAAGCAACAGATTGAGAAAGACCTGGTCACAAACACATCGGAGGGAACTGGGTGCTGTCGGTGGAAGCCCCCTGTCACATGGCTGAACTATGCTCTGCTAATCTACCGCCCAAGCACACGCTTCTCAAGCGGTCTCGTAATGCAATAAGCTGTGAATGCAAATGCGAAGCCCAGCTCGAATCCAACGTCGCCGCCGAATGGCGCCTCACCAGCGTGTAATGCGATCGGTCCCACGAACCAGACTTGTGACATGCCGGTAACCATGCCTGCAACGCCACAACAGAACGAGAAGACTGCTGCAAGTCCGGGAGGGAGGCGTTTCGGCTGGTCGTAGTCTGCGGGGTTGTAGCCTTTCGTGCCTCGCCTGAACACGAAGTGCTCGGCGAAAGCGATGCCTTCGTAGATGGCTAGCCAATAACCGATGAAGTTCATGAAGTTCTCTAGTACGGCCTCGAAGTGACTGTAGCCGGGAATCGCAATGGCAATGTAGACGCCAGTACCGATTGCAGTCCAGATGAATCGAGGAATACGCTGAGTCCAATGTGCTAGCACTTGAACGGTCAAAGCCACGGAGTAGATGTTGGGACAATTGTTGGCGATGATTGAGAGAGCGAGGATGACGATGCAGAACTTGCCGAAGGTACCAGCGTGGTAGATCAACACAGCTCCGAGAAGTCCGCCGGTGCCAGTGGCGTCGTAGCCTTCCTGATAACGATTGTTGCCATCATTCGCAGCTGTAGCCGACATGATAGCGACGCCGAGCATCTGAGTGAACAGGAGTGGCACAATCAGACCTAGCCAAGTCCAGAAGAACACCTTCCTCTTTGATTGAGTAGAAGGCTGGTAGACGGTGTAATCGGCGGCATAAGATGTCCAGCCAGTAGCGAAGCCATAAATAACAGATCCGAAAGATAGCACAGATCCTAATTCGGTGGTTCCGGTCTCCCAGGGGATGGCCTTGAAGTCACCGCTGTGAGCAAAGATTCCCAGAAGGATAATGAAGATGATAGTGGTTGGAATCCAAGACCAGAACTCGTAGGCGTGGACAACTTTGTAGCCGAAAGTTGTAATGGCGAAAGTGCAAACAGCAATAATGACAATGCCAGCAGGGCCTTTGACATCGTTGTTGACTGTCTCGATGAGCTGAGCTCCTACGATGGAGTTCACAGAGGACCAGCCTATACAAGCTAGAACGTTGAAGATGGCAACTACAATGCAAGTCAGGTTGCTTGTCGCAAACCGGAAGTTGGGGCGTGCTTACTTAATTTTACACCGTACCATCCGTACCAAAACCGGGAAAGCACCATCTGACGCCTGTTGTGATCGCAAGTCAGTGACTGTCACGAGGTCCGGCGAGTCGTATACTTACAAGCCAAATGCGGGCCCAAAGGTCGAGAAATAGCACACCGGTGTGATACCCAGTAAGTTAAAGAACAGAATTACGAGCATGGCATCTGCAGCGCCCATGTAGAACAAGCTCTTCGCCAGCAAACCGAGGGCGAAGCTGGACACAACCATGTTCGCCGATAACCACATGGTTGAGACGTTCAGAAGGGCTTTGAAGCCGGAATCTGTCCGCTCATCATCTGGCACGCGCTCGATGCCACGCTGCTCAATCTTCAACTTCCCTGCAAAGCGCTGCGCTGTCGCATACCATCCGCTGCCGACTTCGAAGGTTTCTCCAGGCACAGCATGGCCTTCGTCCAGAACGCTTGCGCTTCGTTTGGTCTCGCCATTATCACTATGTCCACCTTCTTCACTTGCGAATTGGTGTGCTCTCGCTCCTTTTTCTACGTCGTAGTCGAGGTCCTGGCTGCGTTTAGCCATGCTCGCACCAGCGGATGGGCTCCAGTAGGCTTGCGGTGGGTCGGGAGAGTTGCTAGGGGGCGAAGGCTGAAGGCTGCTAAGAGGATGCCGGAAGATTTTCAAATGGCTAGGCACTTGTATGTGACGACCCGACCGAGCCGATGGGTGACATGAGGGGTTAACTACTTAGCTGCATCCTGCACGCAATCAGCAGGGCTGGCGCGTTCTGGAAGATGCTCACGCGCATTTCGCCGACGGGTTATCGTGTGCCGATTCGGGAGGGTTGCAAGGAGTAGTGCAAGATAGCGGAGTCTAGCTGCAAAGGGCTGATCCAGAACGTGGGTGAGATAACGAACGGGAAGTGAAACGTTCAAGGTGCGACCACCGAGCCAGTCGACTGCCGCGAGACGCTGGACCCACCCCCGACTTTCGCTGGCGGTGATAAGCAACACGCGCCAGCGGGGCCCAAGCCTCGTGGCCTTATCGCACTTGGCGAGGCTTGCCCAGCCTAGCGTGAAGCTTGATACACTCGCTGGCCGAACCGCACAGCGAGCGTTTTGTCATGCCGCTGACCTTGAAGATCTCTCGGCCATCGGATACATGCAGTTGTCGACTTGAATCAGGCTTCGCCCTACAACGGTCCTGCACTATTCCTCAGGCTGCACTGGTGTGCCGTTCGTGCCGGGCCCTCACCACTTGACCTCCCGCTCGTGGATTGGCGCGTCTTTTTGACCTCCCGCCGGCAATCAGTGAAGGCGATGGTCGATCCGGTCGTTCCGTGGACGGCATTTCGCCTCCATTCCAAGTTGATGTCGAATTCGATTCGTGAATCAGGTTGTCATTGCCGTTTCAATGCCGCGAGTGAAATGATCACAGTGCCAGGCGATTCCAACAAGAACTGCAACAGTCCCATAGCAATTTTCACAATGGGGTCGGCCCTGGTTGGTCGCGAGCCTACCTATCAAGCAAGCTCTCAACTGGCGAGCCGTTATGTTGGCCATTGGCTACCGGGGATGCACGTTGCAGCTGCTGCTTATCTTTCCCCACTGAATATACTTGTCGCCGGTGCACAGGCCATCCAGTCTATCAAGCATTTCTGTAATGCTTGGTCTGATCAATGCTTACATTTACTTCAGAGGGCTCTCTCAAGCTTGAACTGTTTTGTAGTTGCAGGATCCACTGTTATCTGAAGGTTGACGCCAATCGCAACGGTATGGCGCTAGGCGATGGCCGACGTTGAAACCGAATTTTGACGCAGCACCGAGCTCTGGAGTCATACCACGCAGCACTTTATAGACTGATCACGCTGTCAGACAGGGACAACTTAGTCCAACCTCACCTTGAGCCCGCCACATCAACAGAGCTCCGTCATGCGTCGTTCCTTGTTCGCTGCATTCCATCTGCTCTCCGCCGCTTCTGCCAGTTTTCTGGACGCTGCAAAGGTGCAAGAAAGGGCTTTTGAGTATGTCATCAAGCCGAAGGTCTTCATCATCTCGATGTTCGACCCAGAGGCGGACATCTGGTATGGTATTCCGGAGTTTGACCTGCTGGCTTTGAACATCACCGTTCCCGGCTTCAGTCCGCTCTTCCCAGATGCGCACTGCACGGCGGACGGTGATATTTGTCAGCTTGTTACTGGCGAAAGCGGTAAGTGCGATATGAAAATGGAAGAGATACAAGAGTCGCGCTCACAATCACGCTCTCAGAGATCAACGCTGCTGCGACAGTATCTTCGCTTGTTCACTCACAACGTTTCGAGCTCACCTCGACCTACTTCCTTGTTGCAGGCATCGGTGGTGTGAATCCAGAGGTAGCTACGATCAGTTCCGTCACCTTCGCCCGCTATGCTGTGCAGGTCGCGCTCCAATACGAGATCGATCCTCGAGAGCTTCCTTCGAACTTTCCCACAGGCTATGTACCGCAGGGCAGCACTTCGCCTGATGAGTATCCTCAATCGATATATGGCACTGAAGTGTTCGAAGTCAATCACAACTTGCAACACCTTGCCGCTTCCTTTGCGCGCAATGCCACTCTCAATGACAGCTCTGCTGCTGTGGCTTACCGCGCGAAGTACGCCACGTCGGATCTTTATACTGCTGGGACCAAAGCGCCTTCAGTGATTGAATGCGATGTCGCAACATCGGACGTATACTACAGTGGAAAGCTTCTGGGAGAGGCTTTCTCGAACTACACCAAGCTCGTCACTAACGGGACTGGCAATTACTGCACCACTGCCCAAGAGGACAATGCCACGCTCGAGGTCTTGGTTCGCGCCGCTGCGACAAACCTTGTTGACTTTGCACGCATTATCATCATGCGTACGGCTTCCGACTTTGACCGCCCATGGCCAGGTCAGCCGGCGAGCGTGAACCTATTTTACTCGTCGCAGCAGGGAGCTTTCGAGCCTGCCATTCAGAACATTTACCTCGCGGGTATCAAGGTTGTTGAAGGTATCCTGGATGGATGGAACGCCACCTTCTCTAAAGGCGTCGCTGCATCAAACTATATTGGAGAGTAAGTCTTGGATCCGTCGATGATGTTGCTCGTCGCTTACACCTGTTCAGCATCTTTGGTACGCTTGGTGGAGAGGCCGACTTTGGTCCAGCGGCATATAGCAATGCTGTTACGAAGAGGGATGTCCTGCGCAAGAGAAGTATCCATTTGAGGTAGTCAAAGCAGGGCGGTGACGCTCATTGCAAACTTGTCCACCCACGGGAGGTCCCAAGAAGACTTCAATCTTTAAAAGCCAGAGGAAAGTGTGGCACACCACCGCTTTGGAACCACCGAGAGCAGGATAAACGTTTGAAAGCTTCTCTGATCCATTGAGAATCATGACATGGTCATTTCTTTACCGAGTGCTTGCTTGTCGTGTCGCTGTTGCGCGAGGAGATTTGTGCATGTGAGGATTTGCGCGACTAGTCCCGGGACATTATGGTGGTAAGATAGCAGCTATGGCACTTGTAGATGTGGTGATCGCCCCGAGGTTGTGCTGTCGGTCCGTACTTCATCACGATGACGCAAGGCTACAGCCTGTCGGAGCATGCTCTAAACTTGCTTGCGCGGAGTGGCCACTCGTACTCCGGCCAAGCCCACGCACGTCGCGGACTTCCGTGGGAAGTCGGATGAATTTCTGACCGACCGTGACAGATTGCTATAATTCACGGCGGTTTGGCCACATTTTCGCTTGCGCGACTCTAAGTGCTGCTACGACCACAATCGAGGCAGAGCTCCTTCGTCTTTGCTCGGCGGAGCTTTTCCGCGCGGGGAGTCGTATGAAGTCGGAGGTTCGAGACTCGAAAATCTTCTCGAATACAAAACCACCGATATCCTTCACCGTCAAGACGACACATCAGCTCTCGGCTTCGACTTGCTTTCGATGCACCAACAGATGTCCTGTAGTCGACTTATCGGCTCGCAATATCCTCACCTGTGTGGTCGCCACGGGTAAGATGTCAGGGGAGTCCTCTAGGAAATCGCAAGCTTCAAAGCCGAAGCGTGTACAAGTGGCTGCTGCTTGTGAGCACTGTCGCCTGCTCAAGGTGAAGGTAAAATTCCTTGTGTCTTCAACATGAATGGTACTAATAACAATCTCTAGTGTGATGGAAGGCGTCCATGCATGACATGCACTCGCCGGCACGCAGAGTGCATATACGTGACAGTACAAAATGAAACAAGGCAGGTCGCGGTGAAACGGAAATTTGATGAATTGTCTGAAAGACACAGTGACGCACAGAGTCTGATAGCTGTGTTGGCTGGCGAGGACGAAAATCTTGCGAAAGATGCTTTCTGCAGGTTAAGAGCCGGTCACTCACCGCAACGGATTGTTCAGAGTATTCGAAGATGGAATGTCCGAAGTCCGGCTGATGTCATCCACGAGCGATGGCTTTGCCAACAGTATCTCGTGGCGCTTCTACAGTCTACGGCGTCTTTGTGGGACGTTGTCCAGGCAGCAACCCGAATCCTCATTCCTGGGACGAGACTCAGCTTTCCATCGACTAGGGACTTGTTGCCCTTGAAAAACTGCGTGATCACACTTGAAACTCTTGGCGAAATTTTGGACAAGACCAAAGGCAGTGCCAGCTCCCAGCGTCTGATTCAGGAGCCAGTGCTGCTACAAAGTGGCCCAGATGGCTTTTATGATGGGCCTTTGTTCTGGATGCCTGCTTCGCCGTGGACAGATATCACCAACGATGATCTGACAGTATCACAACTCGTGTCTACGTTCTTCGTTGCGGTGAATCCATATTGGAGGTTCTTAGAAGAGGATCCTTTCAATCGAAACATGCGCCTCAAAAATGTGGAAAGTCTTTACTGTTCGCCATTGTTGGCAGACTTCTGCACAATCAATCAAGCTCAAGCGGGAACTATATGCTTGATTGATTGACTGACTGGGCTTGCTTGATTGCTTGAGCTTGAGAGTAGCA
>NW_027191576.1:0-12112 GCF_011745625.1 Cladosporium halotolerans | reverse complement strand
TTGCTCAGCTCCGTGTGGAACGCTTGGCTGCGGGTTTGTTGAACCTTGAGAGTCGGATTGGACGCTCATGCTGTAATTTGTGGAACATGAAGTGGTCTACCGCGCGGGCAGTCGCGACACGGTCGCGTTCCCCGCATATTCCTTCCCGGGTGATCTCACAAGCCATGGCTGCTTTGCGCGGGATGCCCGTCCCGGTGATCGAGGGTTAGGGTTGGGTTTGTCTTATCATCACACTGAACACCCTGAACATGCTGAACGAACAGGTATATTTGTTCATTCGATCGATTATGTAATCAGTCATCTGTTCGTTTGTTCAACGGGGTCCGAACGAACCGAACGAACTGTTCAGTGCTCGTTCACTGCCCACCCTGTCTCCAACCGGACCCTCTATCAATCCTAACCCTCACGCCTGTCCCGACTTTCCGACACTCCATCTGTGATACTGACACACTGAAACGATGCAATGAAACGATGCACTGACGGCTTATGCCTTCGAACACTCGAACAAATCTAACCCCCAACTTCGATGAACCCTCAACCTGTTACGTCTGAATGTCTGCCTTCAATCTCTTTTTCCCATCATGCCACTTCGGTCCGCCCTATGCCTCCGTACGGGCGTGCCACCTTTTCCTTTCTGAACTAAGCGGTTCTCCATTCACTTTCCTTCCCCAACCTAAGCGGTCTCTCATTTCCCTCCCTAACCTAAGCGGTCTCGCATTTTCCTCCCTAACCTAAGCGGTCTTTCATTTCCCTTCCTAACCTAAGCGGTCTTTCATTTCCCTTCCTAACCTAAGCGGTCTCACATTTTCCTCCCTAACCTAAGCGGTCTTCCATTTTCCTCCCTAACCTAAGCGGTCTCACACTTTCTCTCCTCACCTAAGCGGTCTTTCATTTCTTTGCCTAACCGTAAGCGGTCTCCTTTCCTGACCTAAGCGGTGTCCGCATTCCTTTCCTGACTCGAACGATCTTCCATCGACACCTGTACGCTCCGCTGACCCCGTCGCTTCTTCTCCCAACCGCCTTCGTTCCCTCTAACCGGTGTTCTGCTGAAGCAGTCTGCTTCGCTGTTCCATCCCTCCATACTTTCTTCCCCGATCTGAGCGGTCTGTTATTATTGCCTCAATCACCCTCGTCCCACTTCCGGTTCCCTGTTACGGCGACGCTTCATCTGAATGAGCGGCTCGGCCAGCGAACCTGCCCTTTCTCGTGACACCTGAACGGTTAGATAACCTACCTCTTCTCGCGACACCTGAACGGTTGTGCAATAAACGGTCTCGCATTCTTTTCCCAACCTAAGCGGTCTCGCACTTTCTTTCTTATATAAGCGGCCTTCCCCGGCTCAAGCCCAAGTGTAAAAGTAACGTTATCCGAAAAGCCCACTGAACTCCACCTCGCCTCGCCTGTGTTTCGTACCCATTTCTTGCTTGAACGCCGCCAGCGACGGGTCGCGAGCCTTCCATTCTTCGAGACCGCCGTCCGCCCCGAGAACCAGAAATGCAGCAGTAGCTTCCAACACCCAGTTCCCGTACTTGCGGTCGACTCCGGGCTTCTTCTTGAACACCGCCCTTCCTTGCAAATTGACGCTTCGTGCCCACATCTCGCAAACGGCTTGAGATCTGTAGCACCACTTGCAGTGAGCAAAACTAGCGAACTGAACTCCCTCCAGTATCTTGATCGCTTCCGTCATCTTCTCTTTCACGCCCTGCATGCGGGTGCAAGCCGACCAGTGCCCGTGTCCTCGAGCGATCTTACCGCTCGCCTTGCACACGGCGCATTGCTCGTGCCATTCGTCCGTCAGCTCTCGCAAGCGGTTCGGGTCGAGAACGGATTCGATCACTCGAGATTGCCGCCTCCAGTATCGCTGCGCCGGAGCGGCTTCAGCGACGTCGTTCTCTTCTTCCTTCTCTTCACCGCCTTCGTTGTCTCCGCCTTCGTCTGCGCCGTCCCCGTTGCCTTCCGTGAACTCGTCGAAGACGTCGCTGCCGAAGACGTCACTGCTGCCGGTCGCGTCGTTTGCATCGGTGTTTTCCACGGGTAGCCCTCCTCTTTCATGCTCGTGCTCGAGCTCATCCAAGTCGCCCATGCTCTCGGCGTCCCACGGCTCCGTCTTCATCTCTTGCTTGCAGTAGATCAAGAGGTCTTTGATCACCACCATCGAGTTGCTGACCAGTTCTCCCCACAATCGTAGACGGTGCGGCTGACCGAGCCAGAGAGCATACCCTTTCCAATCTCCCGACTCACCCACATAACCGACCTGCCTGATGATGTTTCGGCCGAACGTGTTTGTTGTCGCCAACATGAGAATCGCGGGTGCCACCCTCGGCCACTGACAACCACCTTGTCCGCTCTCCCTCGTCCGGCACATCTTTTGACTGATGCCGCAAGCGTGACAAGTCTTCCCGCCGTCCAGATATCGGATCGTCGAGCGGAACCGATCGCAAGCGTCTTCGCTCATGCTCAAAGTGTCGCCGGTGTCGATCGGGATCGTCTGACGATGCGTGCAAGTCTTGCCATCGTGTAGCCATGCAAGACCGCTGCCCAAAGCCGAAGTCACCCAGCAGACGGGGCATCCGTTCGTGATCTGATCCAGAGCGTCCTCCACGATCTCTCGTTCTTGTGACATCTCCTTCTCTGACCGAGCCCAGTCGGAGACTCCGCTGCGGCATCGATCGCATCTCTCCATCTCTCCCGAGATGCAATCTTGGGCGGGCTTCCTGTCGAAGTATCCCCCGAGCACCAGTCTGCGGCAGTCGTCTGTGTTGACAAAGTCGAGCATCGCCTTCTCGTCTGGGGTCCATTCTCGCCGCATCGCCGTGCGCTTCGCTGCTTCTCTTGTCTGCCAATTCTTCTCGAGCAGTATCAGTGATGTGACGACCTCGCCGCCCCTGCCTGCCCTGCCTGACTCCTGTGCGAAGTCGATGAAGCCGTACGGCATGCCGATGTGCACCGCGAGTGCTACCCCGGTGTAGTTGACACCCGTGCCCAGCGCCGTCGTCGCCACCACGCACCCGCCGGCCTCTTTCCACAGTTCGATGACGTCTGCGTTGTCGGCCGAGCCGGAGTAGAAGTAATTGCAGCCTAGTGCTCCAGCCAGTTCTTCACACTCGGCCTTAGAGCGGCAGTAGACGACCATCTTTGACTTGTGCTGCAATCGTTCCAGTTGCTTGCTGCAGACCTCGATCGCCTCTTCCATCAGCTTCCCGCCTTCGACCTCGGCTTTGACGATGTATCTCGTCGTACTCCGTGCGGTGCAAGCCCTGATCAGCGTGAGCGAGAGTTCACATCTCATCGTCGTCTCGAGATCTGTCTCCATGTGCAGCGGTAGTGTCGCCGTGAGCATGATCGTCGGGGCCTCGATGCATCTCAGCCTCGCCAGCGAGCCCAGTCTCGGCCGCCAGCTGTGCGCCGTGATTGCCAGATGACACTCATCCACGAACACTCGTCGCACCAGACCCTTCTCGGCCATGCGTGCGGAGTAGTCGAAGAAAGTGTTGCCCAGCTTGTCGGCACTGATGAAGACGATCTCCGCCGGATCACACAAGTCGCGACTCCATTCGACGGCGCGGATGCCTCGGGATTTTGCGTCGCTCAGAGTCTCTTCGATGAGCTGTCGATACGGGACGATGACGATTGTGATACCCGGGTCCTCCAAGCAAGCGGGGGCGGTGAACAGCAACGATTTTCCACCTCCCGTCGGTAGCACAACTGCGAGCGCGGAGTCGGAGCCGTTGATGATTCGCTCCAACGCTTCCTCCTGTTCGGCAGACTTGTATGCCACCGCTGTCGTCTGCGCCAAACCAAGAGCTTTCCGGACGGCTTTCTCTCGCTCGTCGAGACCGATCCTCATTCTGCCCGGCTTTGACGGCCTTGTCGGACTCGACGCAATCGTCGGGCTCGACGGGGCTGCAGCAATGTCGAATCTCTGCAACGGCGATGACTGCACGATCGCACTTCCCCTTGAGTCGCTCACGGCGGTAAACGGGGTCGCCGGTGCCTTTGGTGTCGAAGTTGCGACACTTCGGGACGTCGTAGCCGGCGTCATCAAGCCGCCTGTCCAAGAGATGTTCGCCTTCTTCGCCACCGGGGTCTCCATTTCCCCCCCCTTGCGTTTCTGAGCCCTCACTTGCACTCCTCCCTTCCGACTCTGTAGCCCCAAGAAGCGATGCCACGACTCACTCAGCGGCCTGAAAGTGTCGATGTTTCGCTGACTGAGATGCCTGACGATGTCGCTCCGGACGGCGTACCTCTTTGCTCCAACGGCCGATCCTCTGCCAGCCGAAATCTCCAGCGGATCTTCTTCTTCTTCGACTTCGGGCTCCTCGACTTCACCGGTCTCGTCTTTGTAGCCGTCCCCGAATTTGTCGCCGACGAATTGCCTGCCAATGCCGACGGCGGCGTGTCTGAATTGCAGCGTGCCCAGTGCGTGTCCGATGCCCTCGGCGCTTCTCTGCCGCAGAATGCTGGTTAACTTCGGCGTCTCCCACGGTCCTTTGTTGTCAGCCCAGATGTACTCGCTCCAGCCGAAGCCGATGCCCGTCTTGACGGAGATTGATTCGGCGAGCGGCTGCACGTAGACCAGATACAGAGACAGCAGCTGACCAACGCGCCACGGCAAGAAGCGCGGGACGACCTTGGGGATGTCCCATTCGGACTCGGTCTTGTTGTAGAAAGTCACCGCCATCACATGCCCGTCCAGAATGAAGATGTTGCGGTCTCGGACACAGCCGTTTTTGAACCTGAATGACAGTATTTCGGTTCCTCGCGCCGGCTGTCCGCCGGTGACGTGAACGCAGAACAGAAGCAACTTCCGGAATTTGTCCACTTCGCGTAGATACTCGCGCACCATTCGTGTGTGCCACTTTCCGTCGCGATACATCTTCTTTCCGTGCCTAGACATGAGCAGCCTGTCCATCGTGACGTCCTCCCACTTCGACGCCAGACGGTTGTGCTTGTTGTCGACGAAATAAGCGTCTCGTCTGCGGAACGTGATGTCGTCGGTGAGATTGTCAATGTCGATGACCAATCGACCGGACGAATTCGTCGTCCACATGAGTCTCTGCCAAAAGAGATCTTCAGCGTCGCCGATCGCTTGTCCGATCATCCATTTGAACTTCTCCATGACAATCTGGGCGCCGTGCAGCTTCATTATTCGGCCTTCTTGTATCCAGAAGACGGAGCCTGCGTTGCCGTGGTTCAGAGCGATGTGTTTGCTGTACGCCAGCAGACTGATCATGTTGCTCGCCACGCTCATGGACCCGTCGGCCAGAAACTGCTTTCGCTGTTGTAGAAATGACTCGTACTCGGCATCTGCTTGCCGGGTCCTGCTCTTTGACGGCAGCAAGATTTCCAAGCCGATCACTCGGGTGCAATAGACCAACCCTGCGAGCATGTAAGAGTAGTCGTTCGCTTCTTTCAGTCGATTGTTTTCCTCGTCGATGCCGAGAACGGCCATGAAGTGTAGCATTGGGCTCTCGAACGGCTTGTGATATACCTTGTGGAAGATGAATGTCATGCTGAAGCCCAAGATCGCTCCTGGCGTGACGCCACCGCCTGACTCGACATCTTACAGCAATTGTCTGGCTTGCTCTTTCTGTCCATCTCTCCATGGGAAAAGTCGACGGGCATCCTTCAGTTTGTCCCGAAGAACGATGGGGTTGGACGTGTCGCCGTTGTCCTCCTCGATCGTATCGTGTTCTTCCTCGTCTTCCTCGTCGATCGAATCATGGTCTTCGGCGTGTTGATCCTCCTCCTCCTCCTCCTCCTCCTCCTCTTCGCTTCCGCTGTCTGTCTCATTCTCTGCCCGTGACGGATCACCAACCTGCCGCTGCTGTTCGCTCTTAACGACCCGCAGCGAATAGCAGATCAATCGCTTCCAGTAATTCGCGTATCGGTCTTGACTGTCCTGGTTCTGCAAGCGGCCCATCGGACGTGGGTCCACCTCCTCCATCTTAGCGCTCTTCAACCAGCGGCGAATCTCTTGCGGAAGTGATGCCAGCCCCTTGACACAATCTTCGATCATTTGATCGACCGCGTCGCCGATCTTCTTCAGCCCGGGCTCATCTCTGCCTGGTAGCCTGGCGGCATGGGCGAGATGCTTCAAGTTGCTGTTGCCGAGATGTGTCACCCAGTCCGTTCGCTTCCACCAACCCGTTTGATCTGTCTTTGCAATCTCGGCATCCATGACTTCGAGATGTGCCTTCCTCTCGGCGCGTTGTGCGCCGAAGTCTCGCAAGATCTCTTTCTTTTGCGCCAGCACGTCTTCGGGCATGGGCGCTGCATCTGCCGTGGTCTCCCCTTCCTCGACGCGGATGACGAACCATCGTTGTTTTCCAGGTGTCAAGCAGAACGATTGGACCCACACGTCAGCCCAATGCTCTCTATCGCCTGGCCTCGACTTCCACCCGTGTGCTTTACAGTGTTCCGCGATTTTCGCCCGTCGGGTGCTTATCCAGCCACAATTTGCTTCGTCGCATGCGAATCCCTTCCTGGGAGGAGACCGTCCCTCGATGGGGGGTCCGTAAGCCTTCGGCAGTGAAGCCTTCTCCGGTGCAGCCCGCGGTAGACCGTCGAAACGTTGCGAGACGGCTTTTCGGACGTTTCGCGAGTAGACGTGATAGTCCAACAGATGTCGATCTAGATTTCGGACGGCGTATGCGTGTTCCCTGCAAACGATCAGCTCATACTCGGGGAGATACCGGAAATTCCCTATCGCCGTCGCTTCCTGGCTGTGTGGTGGAGACCAGACGATCTCCATGTTTGCCCAAGCTAACGTCGTGATCGGTATGTCTCAGTGTGAAGCTTCGAAACAACAGCTTTTTGTGCCGGGGTGGTGCGCGACGTGTTGTTTACGTCACGCCGCGAAAGTCGCGCGTGTGATAGTGATGGCGCCGACCGGGGGCGGTAGCTTGCGTATCATGACATGGGTCAAACTGCACCGCCCATCACATCGACCATCCGCCCGCGACGGCTTGATTTTTCGTGCGCACATATTTTCCACCGCTCTCGGATCTTACACAAACCTCACCGAACACCTCACAGTAGTCGACGTGGCTGTACACACGCATTGAACATCGCCAAGTCCGGATCGACGTCCAGCCTTGGCATCACGAGCCCCTTACACGCCCTGCGGGCGCGTACGTGTCAGACTGCGGAGAAACACGCTTTTCCGCGCACCAACACTTTTGCGCTTTTACCCACCATAGACCGGCCACATTACTTCCGATTACAGTATGGTTGGCCTGAGCAAGACCAGCCCCGTGGATAATTTGCTTTCACGCTTCCGCCCCACACTTCGCGAACCAGCACCTCCAGGCGCCGCTGCGACGCCGACCGCAACTACTTCACAGTCTTCACCTCGCTTGGCGACCGCTGGCGCGATAGTCCCACGTCATGAGACGCTACAAGACACGAGATCTCAGACGGAGCGGCGGGCGCGAGCTGATGCGGGAGATTTGCAGGCCCGACTGGATCTTATTCCGCTACGCGACATCGAAGATCAGCTCTCTCGACGCTTCCGCACCGCGCAGCCGGACTGCTCCATCTTGGAGTGCCTGAATGGACGGGACAAGGCTTTGGCTGGCCATCGTGCCGCGTCCATCGTGTTGGAGGAGTTGGCAGACTCCACCGAGCAGGCCGCTCTCACATCCGCTCTGGTCTACCGCTACGTTCAAGCACACTCTTTGTGGAAAGGCCATCCAGACCCCAAAGTTACCTCCGCGGAAACCTTCCTCGACACCCTCGACAACTCTGACTATGTGAAGGCAAACATTGTCATTGGATCTTCTGCAGATCTGTCGAAACAAAGAAGTCTGAAAGTCCTCGAAGACGCATGGGGATCGGACTGGTTCGAGAAGATCCCAACCGAGCTCCGTGATCCCCGATGGGTTCGAGCCGAGGAGTGTTCCAAGCGTTTGCTCTCGCAGATGACAACAAACGCCCGACGCGGCTATTCTCTCGAGAGAGCCATGGATCACTGGACCCGGTCGATGCGACGTCGCACCGACGAAGACGCTCGACGCGAGCATCGAATTAGCTTGCCGCGCTCGCGTTACATCATTCTGGACGACGTGCGCTCGCTTAACGAGAGAGATCCGAGTGACGACTCTGACACCCAACACGCTCGTCAGTCTGCAATTCCCGATAGCCCCAAACATGACCGGCTCAGAGTGGAACTTGTCCCCGCCTTCCCGCCTATCTCACCTCCTTCCAAAAAGCCGGACTACTCCGCGGCACGCCCTTACAAGACGCCAAGAAAGCGTAAGCGAAATGCTTCTGAAGCAGCTGTGGTGAATTCGTCAGGCGATGAGGGTGGAGGGGATGATGACGACGGTTGGCGAGTAGTGACTGGCGGGACGGAGATGGTGAAGAGGGCACGCAACGCTCTCATCCGTAAGCCGGTCGAGATCACATCGTCGGGGCCCCAGTCCTCAGATCTCCTTGGCCTGACGCAGCAATCTCCAACGGCGGGCCAAGCCGCATCCATACCGCCGCAACCACAGTCTCAGTCCGTCCGCGGGAAACTAAAGCCTTCGCCCACCTGCGACGGGCCTGGTGTCGCCTTGCTCTTACACAAGTTTATCGATGCCTTCCGCGACATGCCTTCCCTTGACGAGGATTCCAACGCCGATCACCGTTGCTGCGACTTATGTCGTCCAAAGGCACTGCGGGCGTTCAAGATTCTTGAAAATGTCCTCCTCCCATGTGCGGAGGATCTAGAGAAGATCTCCAATCACCGTTATGGCGACGGTAATGTTGAAGTCAGTCAAATCGGTGGAATATCACCGCCCAAGCGCGGCCTGATCCGAAAGCATACCTCTCTGTTTGTCGAGGATTCGTCAGACGAGGCTTGACGATGCGTAAAATCATGAGTATAATCTGAGTATTGGATAGCTTCCATCAGGAAGCATTTCAGGGTTAGGGTTCAAACGCCTCGAAAATGTCGTCTGCTTGCTGCACTGCATCAAAATCTGTGTTCTGTATTATGTATTTCGCGTTTGTCTAGCTTCGTAAGACTCTTACCATTCTGCTATAAATTCTCAAAGTCGCAAAATATCATCTTCCTGATAACATCCTTCCACCGTTACCTTTCACCGTTACCTTTCACTGTACAAACGCTTGTTTTTGGGACACGCTAAACTGCTTTCGGACGCATCTTTCGGTGAAAGGACGATATCTCCACAACCAGCCCATGCAGAATAACGGAAACAGGACTCCTTCAAATACCCTTCGATTTTGGCGTGGCTACATGCGACTTTGCTGGCCACTGGCCGTTCTTACTTGGGAATCTTGCGATTTCCAAGGTTCGATGCTCTCGACCGGTCTGCGGCGTTGTACATCGAGCGTTGATTGCGAAAATCACGTTTTGCTCATAGCTCTTCCAACAAAAGGTCCGCCTAATCTACACTCACTCTGATCAAGTATTCCGACATGATTCTCCACTATCTTCTCAAGCTTCATGCCGTCCTCACTGCATCTTCGCTGTCGTGGGGCCTGGTGGTAGACGGCCTCCAGGGACGCCTCCGGCGTATCGAATATAACTTACAGAACTTGTGCAGATCCACGGCTTGGGCGGTACTCATTGAGAGGTGCGCAAGTACGCAAGTACGCAAGTGCGCAAGTGGACAACGGGAACCCGGAAGTAACCGAACGCTAGACCGCCGTGGTGTACCAGACCGCCGGGACACGATCTTGCACGACAAGAGCGAACCAGTTCATACACTTTTGAAGGCGCTCAAAGACTGCCCGAGCTCATCCTCCTCGTTTTCGCGCGGGCCAATCGACACCGCGCGAATGACGTTGTTCCGGTCCGATACGCGTGGGCGGGATCTCTATCCAGTCTGCTTGCTGCAACAGATGTGCTTGCTGCCCATTCGCTGTAAGCCACGAATCGCGCACAGCGCGCTTAGAACCCCGCCATCCCCCCCGTCGCGCCCACCAGCCTGATGCCCATCCCGTGCATTGCATTGCATGGCATCCCAAGCGGTCCCGTGGTTTCTTCAGCCCCTCCCGTCGCTCCTCTTGCCGCCGTCTCTGACGATGGTCTGTACACCGCGGTAGCACGGTCGCGTTGGCTCTTACTCAGTTCTGCACGTCTGCGCCTTTCTCTTTGCGATCGGCTCGCTTCTCGGCAGAGCCTTGCTTCTTGACACAGTGCCTGCAATCTGCGGCCACGCCGACGGTCCGGTGAGGTCTGCTGTGAGCCTTGGTGACTCCTCCTGACGCCGTACGCATGCGCCGTGCATTGTAGCGATGCGCCTGTTCTGGGGCCGCCTATCGAGCCACAGCAGCCTTGGGACTCCTTCAATTCGCTCGACGCTCGCTTCTGCAGACGCTCGCTCAAATACTTGACAGCCAGTAACTCCCCCCTGATGCTCGGCCTGTCTCCTCACCATTTACCCTCTGCCGACAAAGGAACGCCAACATGCCCTCGCTGGTCGCCCAGGATACCGTCCGAGCGGAACGGCAAGGCTACTCTGCGGAGCACGCAGTTGAAGCTTTCTCGTCCCCATCTACCAGAAAGGCAGTCGCTGCCCAGGAAGCCGCCGTACCTGCGAGTACCCGGGTCAAAGTATTGCTGTGGGTGCGGAGGCGGCGACCAGCCCTTTCGCCTATACAAATCCCTGACCGCTCATGCCTGAGGGCGCTGGCCATCCCACTCGTCCCAAGCTCTCCAGACAGAGCAAGTTTCCCTTGGCCACGCGATGCCTCGCTGATCCGTCTACCGAAGATGCTGTCGGCATCGAACCGGCCAGTGCCTCCGCTGAAGGATTGCGACCGCGTCGGTCTGACACTTCACCAGAGAGCAATTCAACGCCCGTTCTCCTCAACCTCCCACAGACGCCTCTGGACTTCGGCTTTCTCCTTGGCCGGAATGATTTTGGCGGGCTTCCTCGAAATTTTGGGCTTGCGGCCTCACTTTGATACTTTGATGCCCGTAAACCCTGAGGGAGACAAGAGCCGACGTCGCATTTGACTCGCTTTGCTCCCGCTAAGGCTTCCCTGTCATCTGCGCATCCCAGTCGACTCCACATGCCTGTTCGACAGTCCCTGTCATTTGATTGGCTGAGGCCCGGCTGCCGGCTGACATGGCCGTGGCGAACTCCCGAATCTACACGCGTGACGCGCTTGACGAGCCCATTCGCCCGGACAACTTTTCGGTTCTAGAATTCTTGGTACGCTAGGCAGGGTTTGGCGCGCGCACGAGGAACGTGTACCGTTACGCGCAAGGTGCACTTATGTTGACGACGCGCTTCCGGCATCTGTTCGCAGGGTATGCTATCTGTCATGCTAGTTTTAGGCGATGCAGGTCAGGGTTAGGGTTGGATCTGCCAGGGAAGAGCCATCAGGTCGGGCGGGCAAACGTGTACGAACACGCCCTTTACGGCCCTATAAGCTCCCGTATATCCATACGTATAGTCTTACTTCTTTCACTTCTTTCATTCGTCTCCCTATCGGCATGCTACGTCGTGGTTTCTACCGTCTCCTTTCGTCGTTTCCTTTGACCGGTAGAGCGCTTTGTTTTGGACACGCTAAACCCGTTTCGGACGTTCCTCTCAGTGAAAGGCACATATCCTCTCAGTCAGGACTACGAAAAAATTGTACTGGCATACTACTTTATAAGATGAATGATAGGCCTGCATAACTAGGTTTGTTTCGCTTTTATTATGGTTGCGCCTGCTGCTTTGATCAATTGGTGAAGTGTTCTGTAGCCCTGACGCTGGATCAATGCTTTGTGGGGAATAACCCTCGCATAAGCAGCGCCCCTCTGCCCCTTACACCGAGATGTCGCAACTGATACACACTGCTATATGGTCTCTATATAGCTGTAAATTGGCATGCAAAGCGTCCTGTTCTGTTTCTGGTCAGCTACTAAGTTCCAGCGAATTCGATAGACATTAAAGCAAAGGAATCATGGTCAACGTCAGCAAAGGAATCGTGGTCATTTCCGAAATTCTTAGGGTTAGAAGTCTGCCCCACCGTGCGCACAGACCCACCGCGCGCTCACGCGACGCGGCGGTCAACAGATGGCTTCATCATCGTATATCTCCGTCACCCGAGTAGCTATGGATGCAGCTATTACAGAATTGAGATCGTCAAGTACGCCTTGTGTGGC
>NW_027191575.1:0-12501 GCF_011745625.1 Cladosporium halotolerans | reverse complement strand
GTAAGGAAAACGCTTTGTCCATTGAATCATCGTCGATGAAGTACAGCTGCTCCGACGTTGCACTCTGGCCGTGGATGATGATCGGCTCTTGTCCATTGTGTGGCTTATCGCGCTCGCGCTCGCGCTTGCGCTTGAGCAGCGGCGTCGTGTGAACGTGACGTTCCGAGGGCGTTGTTTGCGACCGCGCCGGGTCGACGACAGATGAGCGTGAGGACATCGTACTCCCCGATATTGACGGGACGGGGGTCAATGGCGGTTGGACAAGCATGTTGTTTGCCAGGAAACACTGCTGCATCACCCAGATCCCGCGAGGGAGCAGTGCAGCCGCAGTCTGGCGGTCCGCAATGAGAAAGGTGAGGGCAACGCGAGCATTGCGACACGATGATGGGCCAGCAACGCTACTTGAAGGTGCCAGACGGCCGTCACTAGCACGATCTTGGAGACATGGACGATCGTGCGAGCCACGGTGATAAAGCGCGAAGGCCCTCGTTCATCCTTCGTCATTTAGCGGGACGCCACATGTGCTTTGACCAGACAGATTCTGAGCCTCTGCGACAGGTCAAGGCCCGTCCGTGCGCCTGGGTGGCCTCTTTGTCGTCTATGAACTACAGCGGGCGGAGCTCGACCGCCTCAAGGTGATGGTGATGATGAGCAGGTCAGCCGGGTTGCAAGATTCCCTGAATGAAAAGACGACGCCGACCTTTGGCAGGCCTTGCTTCTCAGGAGATACACCCGCCGAAGACAGCCAGAATGGGCTCTTGCAAGAGCCGGATGCTCGTGCGGCGGAAGTATTTTCAGATTTGGGGACACGCTCCGATCGTGAGATTGTTGCACTCCTTGCGCGACTCCGCTCAGGAAAGAGCCGGCAACAAACCAAATGTGCTCTTCAACGCGATGATGTGTTCGCGAGCGAAATTGCAAGATGTGTTGCAAAGCAGTTACCTACTCAGACAGCGTCATCGAGCAACAACGTTAGTCAGTCTGCATACCACGCGATCGATGTGTCATCGCCAATTGCGTGTGCTCGCCATGTAAAAGCCTGTTTTTCCTCATATACCCTTCTTTCAAAGGGGAAGCAGTGGCTACCCTTTTTAATCGACATTGGACACTTTGCGGCTGTCAGGTCGCATACCCTGCACCACACATACGAGACGCGCCCTGCTCGAGGACGTCTACACTTCCCAAGGCTTTGGTGACCTGCCATTTTCGAGCGCTGTATAAATACGCAAATCAACACGTCGCTCATGTGCAACAAATGCAAGATTATGATCTCTTCGCCGCCCTACGGGAGATGCGGACGGTCGGTAGTGCAGCAACGCGGCAAGATGATTCGTTTGAGGAGGTCCTCGCCGAATCGCTGGCCGATCTTTCACTTGGCCAGACCACGGAGGAGCTGTGCGGCGCTCATGTTTTTGTTAGAGCTCTTGACGACAACGACACCCACAGACGGGCACCAAGTCTGCCTTTTACCGTCGCAAGCAGTGCGAAGAGCATAAGACCGGAAACGGGCAGCTCCTCAATCACAGTATGCGGCTAAGTACTGGCACTGCATCCTACAGAGGTGAATGATGAAGCCGACAAAGAAAGTATCATGCGGCACCCGAGACTGCCTGGCCGACTGCGTATCAGTACTTCGTTCCTCACGCGCGCGTCTTTGATGTCCTCATCGAGCCGGCTTTGAGGGAATTTTGTGCCGGCACGAATCTCCAGACGTACGGCGGCTCACAGAAGCCGCTGTCACAATCCAATGCAATTGTTACAGAGGCATTGATGAGGCCTTTTGCAAGGATGCTTGAACCATGGAGCTCGATTTGGCACCTGTCAGCAAGGCAGTGTGCTCTTCAATAGTTTCTATGATCGCGAATGCCACTACAAAGCCAATTGCGAGCGGGCAGAATTGGTCAGTCGGTGCCGCTGCTAGGCATGAATTGAAGGTTGCGAACTTCTACGTTAGGGTTAGACGCATGTAGCGCGGTGAAGTCATGTGTTTGGCAACTTCTAACACTAAATGTAAGCCTTCCTGTCGCCTTCCTGTGGCCTTGTCAACCAAGCAGACCTTTCTTGCGCCATTTGCTGAGTTTATGGTCTTCGAAGCCGAGATCCTCCGGGTCTGGTTCGGATGCATCGTCGTCGCTCCGGAAGATGATTGCTTTGGCGACAAGGTTGAAGACATGTCCTGCGAAGTGCACGTGGTAATTAGTTCCAATGGAGCCAAATTCTTCACTGAGGCATTTGAGACACTTAGTGTTGTTCGGAGCATTGTCCGTCACGATGTAGCCGAGCTTGTCGCCAATGTCAAACTCGGAAATGACCTCGGCTGGTGTCTCCGAGATGTTGTGTATGCATTGTTTCCCTTCCTGTCGGAGGAGGCTCAGAAGCACCGTGCGCGGCGTGCCTGACTGGTCGAGCAAATGTGCGACAAGACGCATAAGTGCAAGCTGATTTTGCGACGTCCACATATCAAATGAAAGGTTGACCCGCGTTGCCGCTGAACAGATTGCTTCTGATAGCTCTAGCTGCTGGTCGTAAGCTCTGGCCACCCATCTCGAAGGTGCTGCACGACTTGGCATATGGTCTTTTAGACGAACACTGGAGCCCACAAAAGCCAGCAATTGGAGGAAATGGTCGGATACTGCCTTCTGGGAAGAAATACTGTCGGCGATCACCAATCTCAGCAATAGGGTCTTGGACCTGTTGCAATCGAATCCGGAGCCTGAATGTTCCTGCTTGGTGATGGCACCGAAGCTCCAGCTCTCAATTCTTCGCCTCTTCGACGACGGTTGTATGGTTGTGGTAGCCCCGTTCTCGTCAAGCGAGTGATGTTTGTCCGGATGACTTGCTGCCGCAGACGTCGCGAGCGTAGTCTGGAAAATGTGGTCTTTGGGAAACGGGCGTTTGACAGATCCGTGGTGGCATCGCCTACAGAGCCAGAATTAGTGTTTTTTTTTTCTTTTTTCAGCCGATAGACATGCTGCCAATACTATGAGGGATTTTTCATGATGTTGCAAGCTGCCTTGTACCCCTTGACGCGCCGCCAGTCGAGACCTGTCAAGCTGTCAATCGGTGGGTCCACACAACTACAACCACTGGATCGCGGCCGCTGTCGGCGAGCTCAGAAGTCGCAACGATTGGTTGTGTCATTGTGTTTCTCAAGCTCACATGCGGGCATGGGACATCGAGCGTCGCGGCGTTTTGGCGGACGCGCGACGCGTTCAACGGCACGAGGCGCAAAGAGAGGCGCGCTTGATTGGTCATTGTACTCAAAGAGTTTCTTGCAAGCTCGAGTTCAGCCCCAACCCTTACCCTATCATGACCAAGTCTCGCTTTGTATTGCAGGTTACCAAACAATCCGGAAGCTTAAGCATTGATCGGTTGGACATCTAAGCTAAATCGATCAAGTCATCAAGTAAGTTTTTGATTGTGTGCATCTCTGGCCTGCTCAGCTGTCCTAGCAATGGGGTTGAGAAGGCAATCCCACCTTAGATCGCATCCTTTCGAGAAAAGAGCGGCATCCTCCACCGCGGACAGGACGGTTGCCGTTGAGGAAGAGGAACATCAGACGCAGTGGCACAACTGGTGTCGAAGGTCGAGGATGCCTGGAATAAGAAGCGTATCGTCCTTGCTCAGGGTGGGCAATGAACGAGCGAACACCATACAAGGGTAGTGGTCGTTCGTTTGGCTTCATGAGCAGGCTTTGTTCATTCGTTCAGGTCTACTCAGATGTTCATCGTTCGTTCAGTGCACGGTCCCCAAGGAGAGTTGCAACTTGAAAAGGCTATATCCATCACAGCAGTCTTTCCGAGTACCAGCTGCCTGACCCTTGCTACACCTCTGCTAACTCCTCCGTCGTGCTGGGTCGCTCATCGTTGACAACGTCTTCAGCCATCGAAAACATTCGCTCATCAGTGGCATAGCTTGCGGGTGCTGCGAGGACTTGGAAACCGAGATGACGTAAGAGAAGGAATCTGTGATGATGTTCTCGCCGCGGGGTGAGCGGGCGAGTGCCTTACGGTGCACGCTCCTCTCATAGGTAGCGGGCCAACTCATCGTTTACCGTGTCGTCGTCGATGTCGTGGTTGCAAGCATCAAAGGCGTCCATCTCCTGTTGCTTTGGCGACGGCGCGATCTCTTCGTTTGGCCACCGCCGCTTTGCATTCTGTCACGTTGTGTTCATTAATTCATCGGCGCTTTCGAGCCAGGACGTCTTCCCCGCCCAATGCCGCTCGAATCAACGTCGTTCGAAGTATGGATGCAATTATATCGCAAGACGATACGCGGGGGTGGCATCGCTCAACGCGTAATACTTGTCCAGCCTCTCCCAGTCAAGAATGACACATGCTCTGAAGTGGTTTCGAGTAAGTGTTCTCTTCAGGCCTCCGATGGTAGAGATCAGCCAATCCAGAATAGACAGACTTTGCCATAAGACGGCATTCTGGCCGTCTCTTGCCATGGCCTGGACTTTCAAGGAGGCTTCCTTCAAGGATGCTTGAGCAAATCTGTCAGCTCTTGCCCATCGTCTGCTTAGACAGTTGCGGTTGTCGAGGCGGCCAGTGCCGCTGCTCCTGAAGTACTCTTGGTACAATTGCAACGCATCGGTCACTTGAAAGGCACGCTCGACCATCTTACAAGCGGAGTCCCACCGCATCCCACCATTGACAATCACCCGATACAGTCGCGTGTCTGTCTCACCTTGCTTGGCCTCGAAGAAGCGGCGTCTTGCTGAGCCATACTTGAGGCGCACGATGAGATTGTGAAGCTTACCGGTCGGGCCCTTCCTTCGCCAGGCGTCGAGTCGTGATGCTTCACATTTGGAGCCAAGTGCTGCTTGAAACTTGGCACCGTAGAAGCATCAAACAGCTCGCTATCGCCTCCATGACCTGACCCCGGAAGAGCGGCATCGAGCATGCTCTCGCTGTCGACACCATATAGTATAGCCTCGACGACCAGGTTGACCACATGGCCACTACAACGCAACCTCTGTCTGGCTGGCTTGACGTCGATATGATAGGAAGAAGGCGCAGAGCGGCATGGATGTTCGCAGCATTGTCCGCAATGAAGTATCCGATCTTTCATTGATCTTGTGCTCCCGAAGTACAGAAAGCAATGCGTCTTGGAGTTCTTGTGCATTCGTAGGTTCGCATGGCAAGTACACGACCAAGCTTTGCGATGGCTCCTCGTAGCAGAGACGGCAGAGCCATTTGTTCAATTCAACCTTGAGATCGGCCACGACCTCTTCATGCCTCCAGATCCAGCCGCTCTTTTGCTGTTTGTTCGGTGGTGCCGGCACGAGATTAGTGGCGCGCGGCCCAACGTCGGATAGGACTGCTGGTGAACAATGGGCTATGGTACTCTCATCTCGCTCAGCTCCGTGGAGCCCGCCTGGCTGCTGGCCTGGTCTACTCCGAGGATCAGATCGAGCGCTCATGCTTGTCGCGACGCAGTCGCGTTCTCCGCACATTCCTTCGCAGACGATCTCCCTGATCAGGCGGATTGGAACAAAAATTGCCATTATCAACAAGTTATGCATCATCTGATGCTTATGAAAGAATCTACATCGGTCAGCAATGGCCTTACCGACGGGCCCAGAGACCAGTTTTGCTCTGTCGAGATATGCAGCTGGATCCATGTTAGCGTTTTGCTGCTTGCTATCTTCAAGCACGAGATACTCACCCTGGCTATGGGGTTGAGATCGATCTCGTTGGTCTCACCATCTTTACACAGCGCAGCGGTTACGTCGCCGTGCCAGTGGCAAGTAATCGTTTTGCCCGCTTCCGTGAACCATCGAATGTCGGGAGTATCAGAAAAGCATACCAGATCGCGCAGTCTTTGGGGTAATATGAAGTCGTAGACACACGGATGCGAGACGAACTGCTGGGATGATGTTGGCCTGGCGAAGGCTGGAATGTCGCGGTACGTGTTTTTCGTAGGTTTTAGCATCCACCTCCAGAGGGCCCAAAACCAATGTATCATTGCATATTGCGTAAATGTCGTGCCGCTTTCTGTAGGCTTAATGCTTCTAATGGTACGTGCGACGGTTTGCGAAAGTTTTGGGGCCCGATTGAATGCATCTTCGTTATCCAGAGCTTCCAGGTAAGCATGAGTTCCGCAAAAGTAGTCAACATCTGTACCATTAAGGACGATATTTTTCATTCCAATAATTGTACTTTCAAATGGATCAGAGCCATAAGTTTCCCCATTCAGTACAAGCCTGGCCCAAGCGGGAACGGAAAAGTTCAGCTGCTGCGCTTGCTGAATTTGCAGAGGATGGTGATTGGCAGCAATAGAACTAGAGAAGGGTAGGTTCCCGAACTCGAGAACTGTGCTAGGCGGGTTTGTAGGTATACACGCCATTGAATTGCAGGGCAAATGGCGTGTTTGTATAAAATATGTATGGTCGAACAGTGGATGGAGCCACTGCTTGAAAGGAATTTGCGTTTGTGCCGATTGGGAGACTTCACTGCAGCAGAATTTTAGACTTGCTAAGGAAACCATGCCACAGATACGCAAAAAATGGTTGCGAAGAGACTTAAAACCATCTCTTATGAACAGGTCTCTGGGTGATGCAGGGATACACTCACTGAGTTGCCTTATCATGCCTGATTTCTGTGGGCCTGAGCCCCCTCGCGATACTGCACCAATCTTCGCCCAACCGAAGACGGGCGAGAAATGTAGTGCTCTCGGTATCGGGCAATGATACGAGAGCTTGCAGAATGAGTATAGCATCTCTTTCAGTCTCTTCCCGCCTCACACAAGGTGCTGTAAATCCAAATGAAGTGGTGTCATTGGGAGTGAAACTATCAGCTGGAGACAGTCCAGCTCGAGAATGCTCGTTTTCATTTGGCGAAAGAACAGGGACATCGCTGGCCTGTTCTGCAGTAGCATGATCTGAAATTTCGGATAAACGAGGCATGTGAGGCATCTTGAGGCGGGCAATCTCCTGGCATTGCAACATGTATGCCTGCTCCAGGGCAGCGAGCTTTCGTTTCAATGCGACATTGGGAGTAGCGTCTACATCGGCTGAGTAATGACACTGTGTCATGGCCCGCTTTGCACACCGGCCACAAGTGGGACGGACTCCATCGCACTGAGTTGTTCGTTGAGTTACATGTCGACACTGCTATAATGCCATTATCAATGAGTCTGGCAACTCACCTTTGTCCTGCTCTTTCTGCATGCATCGCATGCGACCTGATGCCATTAGCCGATGCGCAGCCGCGGCGTCGAATTGGGCTTACCAAAATCTGGGCTCGCTTTGCCCTCGGACTACGCGGTCCGCGCGTGGACATCTTGCAACACCGCTGGTTGTGTCGTGAATACTAGTCATGAGACCAAGACGGAAACAAATGATGAGTCTCTCTCTGTGCAGCCGGTCTGCACAACAACACCATCGAAGGTGGGAGGCATGATGCAATGATGACGTATACTAGATTTTTACTAGAATCTCATCGCACGTGACTAGCACGTGACTAGCACGTGTCCGGCTGTGCAATCAGACACCTCCGGCTAGTGACTAATGGAAAAACACGACACCAGCGAGCACTCTAATTATTGGAATTAGCTTCATTTGCTGCACGTACACGGTCCTTAAGAAGAGGATCTTGGGGTGCTTTCACGACAATCGCGTCGCCCAGCAAGGCTGCACGGAAGTGGCGGCTCCATGGCCAGAAGGGGCAATCTGGCCCCTCGAACTCCGCGAGCACGTTACCGAACTCACCAAGTATCTCCGCGACACGCTGAACTGTACCGACCACCTGCAAGACCAGGTCGTGCCATCGGAGCTTGCGAGGTCTATCATCACCGGAATTCCGAGCCTGATCAACGACGCGCTCAGAACACCCGGACTTGCCCACTATCCAGAATGCGCTAGACTTGATGAAGACGGAGGCAAAGGCCACGTTCGAGGAGTCTGCAAAGGTTGTAGGGGCGGTAAGAGTGGATCTGAGGAATGATGCGGCAGATATCAAGCGAGGCATCAAGATTGGAGAAGTGACAAAAACGGCAGCACAATAGGCGGCGGAGAAGGGCAACAAGTTAGCGGAATTGGTCAAAGAGATCAAGGATAGCACCCCCACGTCAGCGCACATGGACAAATAACCTATGCAGCAGCAGACGCCAGTGGAACGCTAGCTGCAGGATCTCACAGGACGCAAAGTGACGAGGCAGCATCACGCAAGCCCAACGTGAAACCATTGTGAGCATCAAAATTGTTGATCAATTTCTGATCGGTAGCATCGTACGCAAGATCATTCCCATACATTCTCTACATTCTCGAGGCAAGGACTGTATATATGTAGCCAACCTGAAACACTAGCGTATGATAAGCTGATAACAGCTGCAGTGTTTAGGGGCAGGGACCCAGTTTCACAACAAAAACCCCACTGACCATCTCAAACATTCGAGCCATGAGCCCACATTACCTGAAGCCCCACGTCGAGCGAGCCCTCGAACAACGCCAGAATGAATACATTGTAAATGTCAAAATCATGTTTTCCAATCAATTGAAGAGCGGGGACTTGAGCCTCAGAACATCTACTATCTCAGAAACACGAACCCTCGGACAAGTTGCAGACGACTGGACCGTCCTTGTCCGCAACGGAGCATACGTCTGCAACCCGACGTATGGCGTCCTCGCACACGGGGTCCGCACTAGCACCATGAAAATGGAGAAGTTTGCAGAGATCCGGGACAACATCCTGCATGACAGCCGACCTTTTATACCACGAACAAAGGTTCAATATATAGGTTGGCTGACCAGAAATTTGACAGCCAAGACGGCGTCATCTGTGATCACTGAGTTGACCAAGCCTGAAGACGCGAACAAGATTATCGACGAAGGCCTGGTTTGGCAGGGAGAGCGGTTTCAGTGCGAGAAGTACGAGCGACATTGTCCTTTGAAGTAGTGCTTCAAGTGCCTGAAATACGGCCACATATGGACCCAATGCAAGGTAGCAACAGCATGTGGCTTTTGCGCGCAGGAGCACAGCTCCAGGGATTGCTCGTCGAAGGCCGAACGCACCGCATCTCGGAAATGTGCAGCCCGCGTTGGCACGCACGAAGCTTGGAGCCACAAGAAGCTTGGCCGGACTAAGGCAGCGTATGCAACGCGATCTTACTACCACCCGGTACCGGAGGCTTCCGTACCGATAGCCCAGCCCGGTCCAACGATAGGAACACTTCGGATCAGAAGATCAGGGAGAGATGTTGCCCAGCCATCCGACACAAGAACGGTTAGAGAGATTTCTCCATACGGGAGAGGACAGAAACGGACGAACACAGGGTTGCCGCGCGGAACTACTGATGAAGAAGACGAAGCACCGAGGGAAATGCGGCACTAAAGGCCACAACGGACCGCTAACCCATCGAAAAAAGCGCTCGAGGCTCTCGAGAACAATGCGCTGATCCTTACCCACAGCCAACGAATGGGAATCGACGACTCAGACATTGACTCATGAGCTCGAGAAACACTCTAGACATACTACAGTATAACGTTCGAGAACCCAGAGATACAGTCATGGCAAACTCTGCTCCGGCACCCGAGGATAGTGGAGTATGACATTCTAGCCACACAAGAACTATGGAGAAGCCCGTTCACGCCGACAACACACCACCCCGCCAAAGATCATTTTCACCCGTGCTGGCGCCATCGGTGAAGACGGACCTGTCAGAGCCTGTTTCTCTGGCGATAAACGACTCAGTATAACAGCGTTGCAATTCGAGTCGCATACAAGAGATGCACGTTCACTTCATGTTCGATGCGACCAGGAACCCAGGCACATGGGTATATACATGCACACAACATCTACGTTACTGACCAAACAGTGGAGAAGCTTGAGGTTGTTTTGCCTCTGGTCCGAACGCTACTCAAAAGACATAAGCCTGATGATCAAGTCGCACTCGGAGACTTCAACCTCCACCATGGTTCATGGGGAGGAGATCGAGTGCTCCAGGAAGATGGGAAAGCGGAGGGTCTCAATGCCATCATGGAACGCTTCAGCATGACGAACACGCTCCATCAGGGTGCAGTAACAGATAAGGCACGCGTCGCTCAGTTAACGATCGATATGTGCTGGCTAACGCTCGGTCTGGTCGACAAGCTTGTTAAAAGCGAGGTAGACAAAGGACTTGATCACGACTCGTGCCACATGCCGATTACCACCATGTTTGACCTTGGTATCAGAGACCAAGAGGGAGAACCGAAAAGGAACTGAAAGAGACTAGACAACAAAAAGCTACGCGATACGCTACGACAGACCCTACCGTACGTCGGCAGACTAAGTACGTATTGCGCGCTCTGAGCGCGGATGGAGACCACCCAACGCATCAGCTCCTGCCAGCAAGCTTCCGTTTTGGCGAGCTTCATCGACATGAAGGAGCGGCTGGCCAGCCATCCAGCATCGGCTGGACGAGGCCAGAGAAGGCATATTGGTCGTTCGGAGACCGACTTGCACAGCGGATCGTCGTTAAGGTCGTATACGACACCGAATACACATTCGAGCTGCCCTGCAAAGCTGCCTCATCTGTCCCGGTTCCATTAGTTCGGAACAACGGATATTCAGAGGTGCCGGAGAGGATGCAATCTGAGCACCTACGACAACTGACAGTCTTTGTAAGTGCGACCAAGGAAGTCAGCTATGGAGTAGTGGTGGCATGGCGACAGCAACGCGGGTGGAAGACAAAGGCCTCATCGCTGGGCAAGTACATAACAACCCCCGATGCTGCAGTGTTTGCTATCGGCATGGTGGTGAAAGACAACACCCAGATCCTTCGTCGGGCAGACCGCTGCTTCGCTGAGATCGTGACCAATTCCCGGCTCGCAATAGCCGCTATAGAGAACGTCAAGGACTGGGCCCAACCGATAACACATACATCAGGAGATGGGCACTACGGGCCGAAGACGCAGGTGTTCGAGTGGCCCTGACATGGCTTGCGAGTGACGAAAACATAGAAGGCTACAGAATCGCGAGTCTTGCGGCGCAACGAACCGCTAAGCAACAGCCAAAAAGATTGCGTTCGGCGTCACTGTCTCACGTCAAGCGAATTATCAGAGAAAGGTAAAAGCCACAAGGCAAAATTGATAGAACTGTCAAGGATGCCAAGAAATCGGTGCGAGCTCGGTACTTGCAGCTCAAGTCTGGCCACGCGGTCACGGGAGTCTACCTTTTGAGAGTTGGCAAGGCCCTCGACGCTCACTGTTGGTGGTGCAGGGCAATTGAGCAGTCAGTCAGACATCCAGTGCTCAAATGCAGAAGATGGCGAAGGCCGCGAGATGCTATGCTACGGAGGCTGAACAGAAGAAAGTCTCGATCGGCTACGGAAGCGACAGAGCAGACCTGTAGACTCTGTTCGGAGTAGAGGCCGCGGCAGAAGTGCTCCAATTTCTCGAAGTTACAGAGGTAGGCAAGAAAATGCCTGGAGAAGGTGCCCAAGATGATTCGTGGAATATCGAAAAATTAGATCGGGGCGTTGAAGAGGGAGAGATGGCGGAGGAGAGCGGGCGTGGATGAGGGGACAGATGAGGAATGACAAAGACAAGAAAGTAGGAAGGCAATAAGCCCAAAAGCTGTGGCGGCTCGGTGGAGTTCGGGACGGCGAGCATAACTGTACTGTAAAATGTTGACGCGAGAGCACACCAGGATGCCATAGAAGTCGTTGAGAAGATAGCCGACGTGCGGATAAGCTATTTCGTTTGAATGCATCATGAATAGAAATAAGATTAGAAAGAGAAACATCGCCCTCGTGACGTCTAGGAAGCCGGCGTTGAGCAGCTGGTATCCAAGCTGCAGCCAATTCGCCAATTCCTCAGAACCGGCTCAGTATGCAATGTACAGCCGGTCTGTGAAGCATGCAAATAATTTCGGTAAAACGTCAAACCTCGCTGGTTTGCTCGGCTCGACCCTTCACCCCACGACGTCGCGCTATTCGTCCATTCGAGAAACCCCTCACGCGTCGCGCCTCGAAAGCAAAACCGTCCAGAGAGCAGAGCATCGCAATACCTCTATCCACGAGCTGAGCTCTCTACACGGTCTAATGGCGCGTACAAAATACATACCGAGGCCGAAACCTCCGCACCCTACGCGTCCCGTTCGGCCTCAAGCGACACCTAAACCTGCTGCACCCAACTCAACCATCGAGCTCAGCGCGTCGAATGGACAGAACGATGATCAGACATCTGCACAGCCTGCGCTTTCCAAGAGGCATCACACAGCCACCAAACCCGCAACATGGACCGTCGCCATCGAGCTAGGCGCGTCAAACGGTCAGGCGATGATAAAAAAGCCCAGAGGGGAATGGGAATTGGTCAGATGGGCGCAAGGCGTGAGCGCAAGCAATATAGGAGGGGCCGAGGCCATACCTGCTTTGACTGCGTTGAGTAAGAGGAGCGAGACTCTAGAAATACTTCACGGTCACGCGGCGGTGCGTGCCCGAAAGCGCAACCCAGGAGATTGGGAGATGTTCGCCTATCCCAAGATGGCTTTCGTGGACGAGGGTTCTACACCTGAC
>NW_027191574.1:0-12690 GCF_011745625.1 Cladosporium halotolerans | reverse complement strand
AGCCACTTGACGTCGGCCTCTTCAGTCCGCTCAAGCGCGCTTACGGCAGAGAAATCGATACGTTCGTCCGGGCACACATCAATCACATCACCAAGGTCGAATTTTTCCTGGCATTTCGCACAGCGTACACGGCTTGTATGACGGCGGAAAACATTGCCGGAGGTTTCCGCGGCGCCGGCCTAGTCCCGTACGATCCGCAAACTGTGCTTTCTCGACTCGATATCAAGCTGCGGACCCCAACGCCCGCGAGCTCTCCAGCAGCCGAAGCCGACCCCTGGGTCTCGCAGACACCGCACAACCCCGCTGAAGCCATATCACAGTCCGAACTGGTGAGGTCCCGGATCAGCGGTCACCAAGGTAGCTCTCCGACACCCGTATTTTCGGCTGCCAGGCAGATGGCGAAGGGGTTCGAGGCGATGGCCCACTCGGTGACCCTGTTGACTGCAGAGAACCGATCTCTTCGGAAGGCTAACGATGCACTTAGCAAGCGTCGGACCGCTAAGAAATCACGTGTCCGCCACGGAGGTGTGCTTACTGCACAGATTGCGAGGGATATTGCAGCTCAGAAGGAGACGAAAGAGCAGCGGGGGCAAATTGCCGGTGAAAACAAGCGCGGCAATGGTGGTGGACTTGTGTCAACTCGCCGCTGTCGCAAGTGCGGAAAGCCAGGCCACAATATACGAACATGCCAGCTCGAAGCAGAAATGTCTATTGACTAGACCAGAATTTTTTTCCAATCAATCTGATCGTTTGTGGTCGTGTTTTTGGTAATGGAAGTGCTGGTATGCTGAGAGAGTGCGCGGGGTACTGGTATGCGCGGGGTGCTGATGAAACACGTTATATGTTTGATAAACGCATTATATGTATCTCATCTACAATCACTGTATGACTTGCACAGAGACAACATATAAGCTTCAAACAACCAATGTCTATTGTTTACAATCAACATATGAGTGCGCAAGGGGACACCGAAATCGCCGGTGACTATAGGGTTCCACGGCTTTTTTCCTTTCCAGCTCGCACTCAAATTCTGGCTTCCGGCTTCGTGCAGGCTTCTCAATTCCCGACGAGTCTTGTCCGCCTTCCTTTCAAAATGCCTTTGGGAGATCACGGAGACGTGGTTTTGGCACCATCAGCAACCCTACCAGACAACGATTCGACTGGCGCATAGTGGATGCAGACGGGTGTGTAAAGGATGCCAGCAATTTGCCTGGCGTGGATATAACCATCATCCGTTCTGAAATTCACTTTCCTTGCGATGACTCCAGTCTGCCTGTTTGGGAGGTCTTCACCGTTACTGTATGGAAAAGCTCATTGGCCAAAACGAAGCCGAATGTGATTGAGCTCGTGGCAGACTCTGCTATCGGAGATTTGCGTTCGTCATGATACGCGGACACGTTGTGCATGGACGTGTGGTCCTCTTCTACATGCACATCGCGCTTCTTTCATGCTATGATCAATCATCAGCAATACTTGACGATAGTTCTGCATTGTTTTGTTGCCAGCTTGATCAACGCCTTCCGATTCGGCAAATTTCTTATAGCTGCCGCCCACACAGAACGGACATATACAGCGAAGCTTGCAGCTCCTACAGCATGTACGACAGCGCACATTCTTTGCAATCATGTCGGCCAAGTCGTTTCCTCGCAAGGCGGCATGCCCTGCGCAAAGTCAATCACATGATCCCAAATCCATCCCGAAGTGACTCCAAGCTTAGCCCTGCCCAGCCTTAGATCAACGTGTGTCCTGCACGATTTCTTTTCGTCGTACGAATATTGTCTGCATTCCGGTACTGCCGCGCATTTGTGCCTACACTCATCAATTGAAGAGGCAATTACCGATCTGTCCTCGCTGAAGTTATCCCAGTCTCCACTGACCGACACATCCGAGGCATGATAAAATTGGTGAAGATGTCCCTGTGGCGTAGAGTCTTGTTGCCCTGTGAAGTATCGAATCAATATTGGCATTTCAAGATTTCGATGACAAAGCAGTACTGACTTGACTTTGGTTGATCAACCAGTCTTGCTCAAAGCGCCACAGCTCCTCGATCTCAGACGGGGCCATATGATGGTACGATACCATGGGGCTGCACCATTCTCCGAAGAACTTGTCGGTCACGGAACGTCTGTCTGCTGGTGTGTACGATAGGAAGCCTGGGTAGTCCCCCTGAAAGGCCAGCCAGCCGTTTGTCAGGGACACTCCCAAATCAAAGAGTACCTTGCCCAGAACGCAATCTCCCGCCCTCTGCTCATTAATGAAGCTTTCGATTTCTTCTTTGCGCGTTGCGTAATGCTCGACGACCGATTCAAGCACAGGCCCAGAAACGACAAAACCCGAGCCACCGTGTGCGAACATGACTTCCCCTATGAGCGTGGAATTGCCCACACATAATGACTGTGCCGGGTCAAGGTTCTCCAGATATTGCAGCAGCATGGACTATACAAAAAAGGTGTCTGCCTCCACACAAACGTACCACTGCTTTTCGGGTCTCATCTGCAGTGTTCTGTTGATCGTCGGGAGTAACTTCCATTTATCTTGAATTCTTCGACTTCCCGGACATGTTCTGAGACCTCATCCGGTGGACCCGCAAGCTCTGACAAATGCAAAGATGATCTTCCGCCTTTGAGTAGTCGTCGATATAGCTCGAAGTCGGAGTTATGCTCGGTGATGCTGGGACTGACATCTGCTAAAGCGTCCAGGATATGCTCACCAAGGTAATATTCGTCAACGTCGGAGGAGATCAAGTAGTGACTTTGGAAACAGACCGGACGCTGCATTAGTATTGGCATATTTCGCAGGATTGAGCTCAATAGTTTCGAAGAAGAAAAACGCAGCAGCGAAAGCCACGGCGGCGACGATGCGTAGAGATTGACGCGGGTGAATCCATCTGTTGGTGGGCATAACGTTAGTCGGCGACGGACGAATACGATATAGAAGGGAGGAAGGTCGTACAAGGAAAAGGAAAAGTTGGCTGCAGAAATGAGGGACAAGAGATCGTTCAAAATATTGGCAAGATGTTGAGGTTCCATGGACGTCCAATACAGCAAATTTCATGCCGACCCTCTTATCACTACTCGCGCGCGCACATTGAAGTTGATTCAATTTTCGCCCCTGAATTTCCGATGAGTATGTGGCGACTCAAGCATCGTCTTTCGATGTTCAGGATCGCTCATCGTCTCTGCCGTCATCAGCTTCGCTTTTGCTCCCCTTCTTTTGCTTGCTTGCTTTCAGGGTAAGGCGCTGTGGTGTTGGCGGGTCCTGTAGCTTCAACAAGAATTTCACCTTTCAAGTTTTTGCGACACATGTGATCTACTTCGTCTTCCTCGTCCTTCGGCCTTTTCTCAGAAGTAGGGCCTGAGCTTTGTGTGCCGTGTTGAGCTGGCGGGATCGTGGACGAGGCGGGTCTCCCGCGTCCAAACTTTTCATCGTCAATGGATGCCCAAATAGCGAGGTCGTTCCAGCATTCGATTCCACTCGTAGTGAGCTTGCCATTTCTTGTGTCATGGCGAATTTCCCAAAACGATTGCTTCCAACAGCCCACGACGATTCGCGTTATTGCAAGCATGTACCACTCATAGTATAGTTCCGTGGCAGAAAACCCCGAAAATCTAGGTGGTATTTTGCGATAAGCTTCTTCAACACTTTGGAATGCAGGTGGCAGATGTCCAGCCTGCGAGCCTTGGAATCGCACGGCTGCGTGGAGCTGACACAAATCTTTTAAAAGTGTCACCAGGTCAGCTTCCCAGATGTTGAGTCCCTACGCAATCACGTTTCGACGCCACAGGTTTTCTACCTTGTCTGTGTCTCCTGATGTCCGGGAGATGAGATGTAGCTTGTACCAATCGCGTGTCGGAGGCTTGGCGATGTTGGTGTCTCCCAGCAGGTGATCAAAATCGATTCTAAGAGTAGTGTCAAGACCGTCGTGGCGCAGGTACTGCTGCACATCATCCCGCTTCCTAATACCAACATAGGCATGCCAAATTATCCAGTTTGACATTGCGATGTATTGATAGTGAACGATGCGGACTCTCGTGGATTCTTTGCTTTGGAAAGAGTTTGTACTACAATGAGCCTACGTGAGTCGGCCATCACGTCTCTTATATTAACAATGAAAATCCAGTCAAGGGTTTAGAGTCTCGGAATTAGAATGCAGTCAGACACAGCGACGTCAGACGGACCAATCAGAGGGGGCAAGAATCTAAGGGTATACAAGGCCGTCAACCCCCTTTGTTTAATCCCTCATTCTCACCTTCGCAGTTGGGAACGAACAGCCAGCTAGATTGCAGTATCTGCAGTCAGACCAACAATCCAATTGATCGAGGGCTCCATTTGCGGATGGCGGATGGATTGCTCACAAAAAGTACCCGGGAGTAGACCAAGTATCTCATTGAGACCTTCTTTTCGTGGCTGTTTGAACAGGCTGCCGAGTAAATTAAAGCTGTTACCATGCTACAGCTGACCGGGAAAGAGTTCCATGGGTTTCTATGGCTGCGTGAACAAGTGTCGACATCGTACTCGGCGCTTGCGCAAGCCTCACTACTCGCTGTCACTTCGAGCTGCGGGTGGAACGGTACATTACTGTACATGTATCTCTACATTCTGACATTGACAAAGCTAGCCAGGTTCTAGCGCAGGGCCCTCCTGCCGGCGTGAGCAGGTCATATCGTGCAATTGCAGATCACAGCGGAGTCCCTCGCGCCACGCTTCACCACCGTTCACGCGGCCGTCGATCGATTGAAGAGAAAGCCGAGAGCCAGCAGTACCTTAACGTTAACAATGAACTTCAACTCTGACAACGTCGAGTTTTCAGTCAAAGTTTGTTGCCTTGAATGAGTAACTTTACGTTTGCGGTGTTGTTGTTCGTGACTTTTTGTTGTTTGATATCGAAGGGGCGATAATTTACGTCAGATCGTTCCTGATATTCCAAAACATCAAACTCCATTTCATATGACGGCTGTGTCTCCACTGAACAGTGACATATCACAAGTCCTGTCCGCCACAGACACCTCAAAAAATACCCAAGGCCTCCACCAGGCCGTTCAGCTCTTTGCCAGTGCCGGAGAACTTTGCCTCCATTTTCTTCATCGATGCCGCATGCTCTTGGAGCTCTGCGCGTTTGAGTCCCACTGCGTGTTTCCGCTCGTTGGCTCGACTGAGAACCGCTGCCACCTGTCCTTCCATCTCTACTACCTGACTACGCAGCTGTGTCAATTGTGCACACAGATCGTGATACTTTGATCTGTCCACCTCGAGCTCAGCTTGCAGTGTTTTGAATTCGAGCATAGCAGAGCGCCTTTTCGGCTCGAGATCTGCCAGACGCTTGGCAATTCGCTTTCGTTCAATTGGATCCTGCGCGCGACCTCGACCATTTTCCCCAGCTCAAGTACTCCACTGTTCCCATCCACTTTCAGCTCGCCGCAACCTTGATGGTCTTTTGGAGCATCGTGAGGAACCACTGTGTCATGATTTGTATCGCTACGTCCGGCATCCTTCCTGCCGGCATCCTGACAGCCACCTCGTCTTGCGGCGCCCGTCATGTTCTGGTCGGCTCTTCCGTTCTCGTGTCTGGTTTGTCTTTGTTCCCATGATCGCTCGCTGCTTCCTGGCACACTCGTCAGCTTTGCATGCTTTGCATTGACGCTCGTCCAATTGGTAGCGAAGCTCGGGAGTCTGGCCTCCGAGGTCGTTGAAGCCATATTTTCAGGCCCCGTCTCGGCGGAAAGTCGGGTTGTTTGTGACATTGAAGGCTGACCTTGGTGCGCCGCTTGACGCGAGTCTGGATTTTGTTCACCGTCGGTCCTGTCGTTACCGGCCGGTTTCGCGTTGTCGTGTCCATGTTGTCCATCACTCAAGATTTGTGCAGTGCCAGAATCAGACGCTAAGGGCTGCGCTCGGTGGACGGGGAGGCTGTTGTGGAGCGAGTTGGGCCCATTTAGCTGTTGGGACGAGACGCTTTCCGAGGCGGGGCCCGGAGGCACTGCAGCCGACTCTTTCGCAGGCAGAGTCACCGGAGACGGTTTTTTGGATACAGACCTCTCTAGCAGATCTTCCGTTCGTGTAGGAAGTGCAGAAGTCTGCCTTGGAGCTTCCGCTACACCGAGCGGTTTCTGCGGCGTTTGGGCAGATGTTGCTTGTACGTCTTTACTTGGTACGGACTCACATGACGGTTTCGACATGTGCGGACCTTTGTTTACCGTCACTTGACTGGAGGGTCTCGACACCAGTTGCACCGACTGCTGTGACGATCGAGCGTCGTCTTCGGAGACCTGCTCTACCGTCCGGTTCTCTCTCGGCGTGGTTGTGCATTCTGTCTGAGGTTGCGGAGGTCGGATTTGAGCGCACGGGTCAATGCAAGGCTCTTTTCGTACGTTCGTTCTGGTTGTGCGAGAAGCTTCGCTAGGAGGCGGCTTCGGAGTCCCGCTGGGCTCGTTCGCGACACGTGTTGTGTCGATGTGCCTTTGTGTCTCTGGTGAGGGTCGCATGACGCGTTCCTCGCCAGGCTCCGAGCCGGACGGAGAGAGCTTTTCATTCGCCCCCGATACCTGCTGGTGGCGATCGTTGCCGGGTTTCTCCTGTGATGGCGTCTCGAGTGGTAGCCTAGCGGGTTCTCTAGGGGTGATCTGCCCAGGACGCGAAGACTGACGATACGCATCCGATACCTTCAGTGGAAGCTGTGGCAGCGCCTTATGATGCATGCCTTTTGCCTCTTTAGGAACACCTCCGGCAAGTTCTGGCGCTTTCGACGCTGCCCAACTGTCCGAAGGCTCCACTGCTGAGTGGTTCTTCTCCCTCATTTGAGGCCCCTTGTCCCGCTTCTTGCTGGGTAGTTTTGCCTGCTGGGAAGCTGTCGTTTCAGTGGAAACGGCCTTGGAAGAAACTTTTGCTCGTTTCACCCGACAAAGTTCGTCAGATCCGGCGTCTTCTGCCACGATATATCGATGGCTTTGGCCCCCTTTGTCAGTGCTTGCTGGTTTTCTTCGAATTTCCTCGCTGTTCAACATTCTGATGAGACTTTGATATACTGCCGTTTCGAAGCTTGCACGAGCTTTGAACCTCTGCTGAATGGGATCTTCCCATTGATGCAGAAGCAGAGCCCGGATCTCACGCGGGAACAATCCTGGCTGTTCCGAAGGGAGGATCGCTCGGATGAGCAGCGACAGCGTGTCTTTCTCCCACGTCACGGAAATGTCTGTTTCTTGCGAGATCGAGCTTTGCAATTCTTGGGACGAGACCATCTCCGACCGCTCGGAGGCGCTTGAGCTGCTCTGTGGCGTCTTGGGAGGAGAGACTGACTGAGTTGTTTCAGATGGCTTGGGACGTTTCGCCAAAGGATAAGTGGGTGGATCGCCTATTCCAGATCCGTCGTCAGCGAGGCCTTCAAACAAGAGACAGTCGCGTGGAGGACATCTAAGACACTTTCCCACCAGGTCTTTTCGAAGGTCTTTGCACCTCCACAGCTCGAACGCTGCTGTCACCATTGACCTGCTGCCGATGTGTTTCGAAGTCCGTTTCCGCAGATGAACTTGGTGACATGTCACTGATGTAGTATCGTAAGGCTGCAGGTATGCGCCTTTGGCCAATGCCCGAGGAAGAGGGACTAGGCAATCGGCATCCGCTGGAGTGATACTTGTTGAACATAAGGGTTCAGCTTGGTAATGCCAAAAGTGGCGCGGATCTCTCGTCTTATCACGGCAGCAAGCAGGAAATTGAAGACCAAGGGATGGCATGGAGCTCGCCCGCCTTATAGGTTGATCAAGGCTCATCTCCCGGCGTACCCACATGACTACGCACGGTCATGACACAAGCGAGAGCCAGCATTCATTTGGGAGGACTCTTTCTTGACATATGGCTTCTCCAATGAATGACTGCGAATACGTGATGCGCGTACGCTTTCTTGGACAACGGATCGTTTCTGCGACTTTCGTGGAGCTTCTTAAACTACTGTACAATACTGATTTGATTTGATTTGATTTGACTTGATTACGCCATCGTCCGTCCCAGCCACGGTACGGTACTGGACCCCCCGAAACTTGACCTACACAGTCGCTTCGACGGAAGCAACACTATCGCGGGATGGGTAGCTGATGGCGAGTCTTCCCTTCGATACGTTGGAGCAAAGCAGCATCGCGCACGTTTATGTTGGCACCTTTCTACCGTACATCAGCAGGGCTATCCCGGTCCGGCGCTGCAAACCAAGGTGACTGCTCCGGATGCTACTGTAGCTCAACAAGCGAGCCTTGCATTCTGCTGCCATCATAGCGCAGCCAGCTTTGACTCTTCCGCATGACGACGGGCCATTCTTTCCGAGACTTTCGCAAGCCAAATGACCACTCCATCCACTTCAGTAGGCTAAGTGCTTCGCAAGCCACGTGTGCCTCTGGCAAGCCACCTCGAACATCCCCACAGCTCGTTCAGGATATTCCAAAGGAGTTGTCACAGGAACCGGACTTTGGCTGAGGCGTCGATGGGTGCTTGTTCGCTTACGAGATGTCACGGAGGTATATTCGAGCAGCTACCTTGCTAGCCCGATGACGGGTCAAAGCACTAAATCAACGCCCGCGTGGAACTGTGGGCTTTGAATAAATTACCAATAGCTACTGACTCTACGTGTCCAGCATTTTCACGGCGGAGCAGGTTGTTCCGGGAGCGAGCAGCTGAATCTGCGCGCATCCTTTGTCGCACAACCCAAAATGTTCTTTCCCAATGCATACAATGAGGTCTTTCGAAGAGCAGGACACCAGGCGTGAGAGGCACGCACTGGAAGTGGTTGCAGTGGGCGAAGCGTCGCATGTCGTAGATAGCGCCGCTGACCACAGAGCGTTCACAGACGTCGCGGCCGAACTGCCTAAATTCGGCGTGATCTTTACGATTGATGAGTTGGTAAGAGACACATAGCTGGCCCCTGTCGTCGCCAAAGATCGTCTTCTGCAGTCACGTGGTGAAAGGCCATCTCCGGAGGAGCGGTATGCTTTCTCGGAACACGGCATCGGTGATTCAGCGGCTGCGTGATCCGTAGTTGTCTCCAAAGCATGGCCGTCTTGAAGCTGAGATGCCACGATGCTGCAGCTTGCGGTGGCAGATGGCCAGTTGCTCCCTTCAGTTGCTGACATGGAGGTTCGAAATCTGCCAGGATCAGGAAACGCGACGTTGGTCCATTCTGGAGACGAGGTGCAAACACCCGCAGGACCGATGTTGGCGACGTACATGGCAGGGAGAGAATCCACTTCCTCGCCTGTCCCTCCGACGATCTCAACATTGGCGCAGTTCTGATACATTTCTCGTTCTCCAAGAGCATTGAACCACGTCCAAGACAGGATCGCATGTCCGGATCGCAGGCTAGCCGGCAATGGCACTTCCCATGTGTGCACGCACTCAGCCTGTCCTGGGGACGAACAATAGCTCGCATTGCGTAGGTTCCCCGCGGAAGATGATGGACAGCCTCCCTCAATACTGTATATCACGTGCCAGTTCGAAGGGTTCTGGAGCATATCGGCGTCGGTATCGT
The DNA here is from genome assembly GCF_011745625.1 of Cladosporium halotolerans. Lineage (NCBI taxonomy): Eukaryota > Fungi > Ascomycota > Dothideomycetes > Cladosporiales > Cladosporiaceae > Cladosporium > Cladosporium halotolerans. The sequence continues at coordinate 3,185 of NW_027191574.1, read as the reverse complement.
ACGTGATAGCCACCTGGCAAGACCCTCCACCGTGTACAGCGGTATTGCTGCCGTTGGGGCCCAGGTCGAATCGAAGGGGAAAAGATGACCCGGCGTCCATGATCTGACCGCCCTCCTTGGGAAGCGCCGCGCCATGGCACGGAAAATTGCTGCCGTCCGCCATGAGGGGATCTTTTGATGCAGCGCCTTCGATTGGTTTTGGAGAAGCGAGAAACATATGCGGGGAGACGATATGCGCGAAGGCCATGAATGTCACAATCGCAAGCAGGGCGAAGCAATGCGCGGAACGAGACATGGCTGAATCAGCCAAGAAGGCTTCAAACACAGCGAGCTCAAACTGTGGTACGCTCCAGCAGTATTTCGTGCTGTGTACCGATCGTAAAGTTGAGGAAAAGAGGGCGAGCAAATGAAGTGGAAAAATAGAGGTGCGAGCCCTCACTGTACAGTACTTGAAGGCCGCGCCGGCTTTAGTGGATCACACATGACGAGAAGAATGCGTTCTCACGTCGGCTAATACGAGCGGTATCGTACGCCCGGCCGCGTGGGCCTCTGGCTGCTCCCTGATGCTTTGATTGACGGGGAGTACTGCTGCGAGCCTATTTGTACGGCCAAAATCCTCGAGACAAATGTTGCTCCCGAGTTTATCTTGTCTATTCTACCCACAGTACGTCCATACTTACCGACACAATAACGATCATCCTTTGCCGTGGAATTGATTATGGAGGGAGATACAGATTGCCGTGAGGCTTCTTCGAACAAAGAAAATCTGCACAAAATGAGCATCCGATTCATGCTCACCGACGACCCTCCTGATACTGCACCGCAGGTTTTGCCGTCAACGAACATCGAAGGGCGCATCGAATACAGCAATAGGACTCTGCACGACAGCAATTACCGGCCAAGAGATCGCAGCACCCCGGACGCCAGCTGCGGTGGACTCCTCACAAGACAGCGGACGGATGTCGACAAGACGTTTGCCGGTCACGAAGCGGCTTCGATGCTCGCGAACAAGGATCTTCACACGAGCATTCGGCCAAGTCTCGTCGCACGATGGGTGGCTTCTCAGTCTCTTCCTTTCTTTACACAAAGGAAGCTGGACTTGGGGACAGCACCAAGTGTTGACGGTCGGATTGGCGGACCAACCTCGTCAGGAGGGCAAGAAGCGCTCGAGGAGCCGACTTGCTCTCTGCCAGTCCTGGTCCAGAAAGGCGCGACTGATGTCCAAAACGACGCGAATCAAGGGATGCACATGTGTCGAGCACGGTCTGCGAAGCCGGAGCATTCATCACTCACCGACAAGCGTCGTTCCCGTCGTGCATATTCCCCCGAGCAAAAGCTTTTCATCATGTACCACCGCATTCTCAAGGATACCAAGTGGCAAGACATCTCCGCAGGGTTTGGCACGGTGTTTGGCGAAGATGTCACGGATCGTACGATCAGGACTCTCAGGAGCACGTACTACCGTACGCGAAGAGACTGGGGCTTGGATTATGTGACGAGGACGGCGCAAGGACCGAAGTCGGACAAGGCGGTGGTGCTGGAGCAAATGAGGCGTCTGGGCTTCAGCCAGGGTGTTCATCAGACAGACACAGACAGACTGTCTGTCTGTCTGATCACGTAATCAGACAAACAGACATTGGCAAAGTCATTATATAAGCAGACCAGACAATTACTTGTTGTCTGCAGACTGTCTGCAGACATTGTATTTTTCTTGGAATTGAATGTGATCAATTCCAGATCTCGTCTCGTAACCCCAACCCTGACCCTATCAGCGCGCAGCCGAGACCTGTGCCCTTCTGGTGGGTTGTGACGCAATGCACGCGACGCGGCGGCACGCGACGCGGAGACACGCGAGTCCCGCAGCGTTGCGCCCGACTCGACAAGCCGCCGGTAAACAAGCAACAAGACAAGCATTGACTGCGAACTGCCCCACGATGGCAGACGTACCAGTGGGCACAACGGAACTATGCACTGCACCCTCGCAGCGCAGACGGCAAAATGAGGGCGGTCTGCTAATCACTGGCGCGGAGCTGAGTGGCTACGCGCCCGCACCGCCCTCGAAGAAGCCGCGGGAAAGCTGGATATGGAAACACGGAGAGGCGTTGATACGAGACAGTGACTACAGCCTCGTTTGGCTCTGTACAATATGTCATGCCGATTCCGTGCATCACCCGCATAAGGATTACATCCTCGCAGCTGCCTCGACCACACCGGCACGGCGTCACATGGAGCGACATGGTTTCGATCTCAAAGGACAACAGGTGCACCGAGGCTCGAAGCGTCGAGCAGGCTCCTTGCTTGAGTATGTTGATCGTCAGCACACGGCCAATCATTCGACTTTCAACGAGAAAGGATGGATTGATGCTTTCGTGCGATGGGCAGTGACGACCAACCAATCTTTGCGACAGGCGAGCTCGCAATCACATCTTTTCCTGCTAACCTTTCAAAACCCTCGATTAGAGAACTTGGTCCCGACCAGCGCAAACACGATCCGAGATTGGATCATGCAAGCAGCATCTGGTGCTAAAGAGAAAATCGAAAAGTTCTTGAGTCAGGCAGCGAGTAGCATAACGATTTCCTTCGACAATTGGACCGCTGACAACGGCCTGGATTTTCTCGGAGTGAGTGCACATTACCTCGATGCCTCTCTCTGTCCGCGCGCCATACTTCTCGGTCTGCGCGACACGAGGGGATCGCACAGCGGCGAAAGCATCGCGGAGGAGGTCTTACGGGTGATCAATGACTTCGACATTGCTGAAAAAGTGGAGTATTTCATGGCGGACAACGCGACCGCAAACGACCGAGCGATCAGGGTTTTAAGCGGTAGTCTGGACATTAATCCAGATCACGACCGCCTACGCTGCGGTGCACATGTGATTAATCTCGTGGCTAAGGCGGTGCTGTACGGTACAGACAATGACGCAATCGATCAGGAAGAGCGCGAAGACTGCCTCTCGGACAGCCGCCATGTAGCCGCTTTTGAAGCACTTGTGCGGTCTGAGCCTTTAGAAGAAGCACTTCAGACGTGGCGTCGCAAAGGCCCTGCCGGGAAACTCCACAACCTAGTCACCCACATCCAGAAGACCCCAAAACGTCGGCGTTTCTTTGAGATCAAGCAAAACATCGACGCCGATCCCGACGACGGCCGGATCTATCGAGTGATCGTCAACGGCGGCATCAGGTGG
>NW_027191573.1:0-12713 GCF_011745625.1 Cladosporium halotolerans | reverse complement strand
GCCGCGTCCATGACAGCAAAGTCCGTACAGATATCGCGTGGTAAACAAAGCGTGTCATGACCGCGTCGCGCGTGCACGCAGTGTGTCTGTGCACGCAGTTGGGAAAGCTTCTACTTCTTTTAGCTAGGTGCACCGAGCTCAGACTAAGGTCCTCCGAGGAAGTTCTTAGGTCCACCAAATCCCCGTCATGGTGCACCGAGCACAAACTGAGATTCTGGGGACTGGTGCGTTTATCCACCAAACTTCCGCCTATGGTATAACGAGTTCAGGCTGAGGTCCTCCGGGCAAATTAGTGCACCGACCTTCCCCTAAGGGTGCACCGCGCATACATTTGAAGATCTTGCAGACTAGCATGCAGGTTGACCGAACTCTTAATGGTGCACCGAGCTTGGCCTGGGGTCTTCCGAACTACTAGCTGGTCTATCGCTCTCCTGCGATGGTGCACCGACCTTAGCCTGAGGTCCTCCGAGCGAGTACACCGGTCCCCCGGAGTGAAGCCATGGTGCACCGACCTCTCGCCATGGTGCACTGAGTATAGCCTGAGGTCTCCCGAAGTGGTACACAAGTCCATCGAACTCCTGCCGTGGTGTATCGACCTCTCGCCATGGTACACTGAGCCCAAGCTGGAGCATCTGGCTGAGGGTACCTCTTTTTTCGTTGAGGGTACCTCCCACCTGTTTTTACAATTGAGGTCCCCTAGGCAGAATTGAGGTACCCTCAGCCAGATCCTACACAAGCTAAGATCCTACGATTGGTAGGTAGGTCCACCGAACTTCTGCCATGGTGTACCGAGCCCAGGCTGAGATCCTCCGAATCATCATTCAGGTACCCCGAACATTTTGGCATGGGGCACCGAGTGCGGGCAGAGGTCCTTTGGATCAATACGCAGGCTTATCGCACTCCTGCCATAGTGCACCGAGCTCATCCTGGGATCTTCCGAAGTAATATGGAGGTCCACTGAAGCTCCCACTGTGGTGCACCGTGCTCTTCTTAGCGCTGAGGAAAAGAGTCAACAATTGAGGTCCCCTGTGCAGAACTTGAGGTACCCTCAACCAGATCTTGGACAGCGTAAAGGTCCACCAAATCAGTAATGAGGTCCCCCAGACTCCTGCCGTGGTGCGACCGAGCTCCAGTCGAGGTACACCGCAGCTAGGACGAGGTGCTCAATACACCTGTCAAGTATACCGCGAATGGATTCTGCTGAGGCTTATCACCTTCACTTCAGCTATGAGACGACGGAAGTTGCTCACCTCAGAGTTGAAAAATGAGGGTCATTATGCCGTCTGGTGGACGAATAGGTCCCCAAGCCCATACGCAGGGCCTCCGAACTCGGTGCTGCACTCATGCGAGCATGGTGACCTCTCAGTCAGCCACGCGCAGTTATTTTCAGCAAATTACACTACCCAAAAGCATTGAGATACGTGCGAAATAGAAAACCTTCTCTCATGTATTGAATACGGAAAAGTCCTAATGTCCTGTGCGAGTATACAAATCCCACCTCTAGTTCACAATCGTGGCAGCCGAATCGCCCGGACCGCTAAACGCCGTGAACTCCCAAATCAACATCACCGTGCTCTCATCGCCTGAACACACTGCCCGCACTACTCCCCGTGAAACTGCTGACCTTACTACTCACCCAGCTGCCACTACTGCTCATCCAGCTCGGCAGGCTGAAGCTGCTCGACTGTCCGCCCTTCCAGGTGCTCATACCATTCCGGCTACTAGCCGTAGCACTACCCGCCTCGCTCTTCGCGCCCCACTTGACCTTACCCTCGATGATCGAATGAATAATATTGATGATGCCGAACGTGCTCGAGCCCACAGCACGGAAGAGCGCGAGCGCCGCAACAGACCACAGGATGATCTTGAGGTAGTAGTTCTCGCCGATGCTGTTGGTCGGGTAGGCCTCGCTGACGGCCATGACGAGGACGGCGTTGCAGCACATCCAGACGATGACGACGTACGTGCGTACGGCGCGGTAGTAGTCTTCCTGGATCTGCGTCTGGTTCGGGCCTGGAGCGGGGACCTCGACGCGGTCGCGGAGGTTGCGGAGCGCTTCGTCGTAGCCGGAGTCGATGTCAAGTTGCTCAGAGGGCATCTCGAGCTCGACGACGCCGGATTTGGAGCCCTTGGCTACACCGAGATCGGCCTTGCTAGCGTTGTCACCTTTGGTACCCCAAGAGACGTCGTGGGCGTTGCAGAAGGCGTACACTTGCAGGGTGCAGATGTAAGACGGCAAGAGAGCAAAGTACTGCGCGCTGGAGGTAAACATGTGCCAGGGGTCGAGGTAGAGGAAGGACATGATGAAGTAGAGGCCGATTGTGGAGAGCGTGGAGACGATCATGTTGGTGAAGATGTTGTTGCCCAGTTCGATGTCCTCGTCGCCGGTCAGCTGGATTGCCACGACGTAGAGTGCGGCAAAGGTCGTGTAAGCCATGATGATTCCGTACGTGATCATGCTGCCCATGTACATTCTCTTGGAACCCTGAGGTCGGTTGCCCATGGAGAGAATGAATTGCATCATGATCAGCAGAATGCAGGTGTACCGTAAGATGTAGAAGATGACTTTTCCGATGTTGTGTCCGAATGGATCAATCTTCGGGTCCGCCAGCGAGCCAGCAATGAAGTAGAAGGTCAGGTAGAAGTTGCCGAGCGAGAAGAATGTGAACAGAAGGTTCAGAAACTGGTAGAGGAACTCGATGTGCAGCAGCACTTTGCGAGCGATCGAGTGATCCGTCTTCCAGACCTGGCTGAAGTGCAGAAGAGAGTACACGGCTGCGAAGAAAGCACCGTTCAGCCAACGACGGCGCTGAGAGATGAACTCTGGCACTGCGTCTGGAACATCGGTCTCTCCGATAGCGCTCTTCACATACTTCAGCACCCATCGCTCATTGCGCTTTGCGACTAGTTCCCAGCAGAGAATGCGATCTTCGGCGAGGTACATATTTGCGGTGAAGACGTCTGCATCCTGGCCGTGGAGTGTTTCACCTTTGAAGTATTGACTGAGAGGGCCATGTCCATTTTCGTCGTTCTGAAGTGCGTGGTATCGGTATGCACTCAGGGCACCGGGCAACACAGTGATGTTCCCGAAAACCGACTCCAGAGGCTTGTCAAGGATATTCGACATTTTGTACTCGAAATTTTGACTTGCGACCAAGGGATTGAGAAGAGCGCTCCAGGCTTTGCCTTTTGCTGCTTTGATCTCGCCTGCAGCACCTGCGACGCTTGAATCTCTGTCGAACGCCTTCCAGAGGTGGTAGAGCGAGTCGTCTCCGGGCCTGGTACCAACATCGAGAAGAATACAGACGTTGGGGTTGAGGGCGCGGCCGAATGCGTTGAAGAACCATCGGTGGCTGTTCAGCTTCTTCAAGTTCTTCTCCTTCAGGCAGAAGATCATCTGACAAGGAACGATGCCCTTCTCTGCACCCTTGAATTTGAGATCTGAATCGAGCGATACCTGCGTGGTGTATTCGTAGACGTGAGCGGCGACTTCTTTCTGGTTGACTTGGTTCTTTGCGATGCCTTCCTGGTAACAGCCCATTGCCGCTAGTGCATCGAGAGTTCGAGGGTGGACCCTGGAGCGACCGTCGGAAATGATGCAGACTACAATCTTCTTCCATCCGTCCTTGCCCCAGGTCCTGGATTTCGAACGGCTGCAGAAATGCGCAATGTTGCGCATGACACCGTGCATCGTGCGGGTGAAGTCGATTTCGTTCTCGTTGTACATGGTAACACAGATCAAAAGCTCGGTCTCTCGCGACGTGTAGCCAATGTTCTGCCTCAGCTTGTATCCTCTCTCGACGAAATCGTTCGGGTCACAGGTTACTGCAGTGTACCGCATATGTGTGAATTCAACATCATCGCGTCGCGGCAAGAACGAGTACAGAATCGTCGGGATCTTGCACTCCAGAATCAGTTCGCCGTTGATGAGCTTGACTTCTTTTTTCGAAAGTTGTGCTTCTCTTGCGCCACGCCGGGCCTGCTTTCCTGTGGGAGCCGGACCGTAGAGCTCGTCGTCACCATCATCCTTCTCATCGTAGAGCGAGTCTGTGAACGTCGATTCCGACATGTAGCTGTCCATTTTCCTCAGCTCTGGTCGGGAGAGATCGTCATCGTCGCCCGCTGGTCCAAACACATCGTCGACGTCGCCTTCGATGGGAATTGTTGTCATGTCTGGGTCCTTGTCACTTTCGGTAGGTAGCGGTCTCCCTGCTGCAAAGAGAGGCTGCGGAGGAAGCGGCCGCTTCGGAGAGCCGCCATATTGTGATGAAGGTGTTCCTGGTCTCGGGCTCCCGTTGATGTCCGCCGGCTCAAAAGGCACACTGCTCGGAGGTGGCCTGCTGTACTCGTTCGACACCCGAGAAGGCGAGTATGACATCGTCCGCGTCTCCGATCCTCTTGAAGATGGTCTGTACGCAGGCGCATCTGGGTAGTAAGATGGTGCGTACGAGGGTGTGAAGGATGACGGAGCGTATGTTGAAGCCTCCGCACCGGAGGGCGTAAGGTCGGGTGCATTCTCTAGAATGGACGTCTGTCTTGAGGATGGCCTTCCTGTAGCCGATGCAGGCTGGTAGGCACGCGAGGGAGGACTCGGTCTGTGGGATGAGGAGGGTAAGTCTGGAGAACTACGTGGACTGCTTTGGAAGCGGACTTTCAGCTGCCTCTTTCGCGGCCCGGACGGTCCGGCTGTGTCGGAGAAGGGGTCCTCGACACTGTTCTGGCGGCCGTCCTGTTGTTCGTCCGCGGATACCAGGCTACTCGTAGCCGTGGGGGGTCATCGACGCGTGGGCTGAGGTTTGCATCCGTCGAAACATCGGAGAGGGAAACTAACGGTCTCGTGGGACTCGGGTCTGCAGCTCGCACGAATCGCTGTCGCGCGGCTTCGAAGGCATCGTTTGCTCGGGCGCGTGCTGCGGAGCGTGGTGTTGGTCTTGTGGGAGAAGCATTGTCGGCGCCGTTCAACAGGCGCATGCTGGGGCTATGGGTAGGTGTGGTCTCGTCCTCGTAACCTGGAGGCGGCCCATAGCCGGGCGGAGAGTTCGGGCCCATTGTGTGTAGCGAGCGGAATGTGCGATGCAACGATATCAAGCGAACAGGATTTTTTTCTAGCGATGGCAGAGCGATGTGAATCAGCTGAGAGGGCGACTAGCACTTGGCCGCGAACAGTGGTTAATGTCTGATGATGATCCAGGTGTGGGCACGGCCAAACAACGCGCTAAGTTTACACAGCCGTTGTTGTGAGGGCAACGCGCGCGCTAGTCGGCGATCGACCAGCCGGAAGCCGGGGTACCGCGGCGCCGAAGAAACCTGCAAGCCGGGATCAACGGCGTCAAGCAACCCTACTTACCCCAACCAGGGATCATCTTGCAATGAACAGATGCTGGTTAGAAGCTTTCCCCACTCAGTTCACAACACCACTCAATGCACACGCGTCGCGAACGCGACGCGACGCCCTTGATCGTCGCATATCTCACGCATTAAACTACTGAGGCTATCCATATAATAGCATATGATGACCTTGCATATGATCAGTACTCGTGTGAATTATCTAGTGCTGAAGCTTTCGCGAAGGTTTGAGGACTCTGCCACTTGATGACACGCCTGGTCCTGGAGCCCTCGGCCTGTTTTTGACCACTATCGCATCTCCGTCTTTCAGTAGCTCTTCCGGCCTTCTGAGGTGCGTTTTCTGACTGCTGGTTTTCCTACAGGAGGTTGGATTGGGCATTTCCGAATGACCTGGAGCTTTTCTAGCCATTTTCGCAGCAGCCTTGCTAGCAATCCCGGCTGTTAACGCCGCCCTCCTTTCCTCGGCCTTTTTTTGTCTTTCAGCCTTTCTTTCCGCCAGTTGTTGGGCTTTGAGTAGCTTTGCTCGCTCTCTCTCTTGTGCCTTGATAGCTTTTTCTTGCTGTTGCAGGTCCTTTTCATCCTTTTTTGCCTGCTCAAGATCCTGAAGCTGCTTCACCTTGCGGGGACTGAAGAAGGTAGCACTGCCCTCGTCCCTGGATCTGAACTCCTCCATGAGCTTCTTGCCTCTTTTCTTGCGGCTGCGCTCGTCGTAGAGAGCCGCTGATAGTCTCTTGTATCCTTCTTTTAGTAAGGTGATCTCCGCAGATTGTGAGATGACCTTGTCCCCGAGGTACTCTAAGCTCTTCCTGTGTTTTGCGTCTGCCACCTTCGTCACAGTTTTGTTCACCATGCTCTGAATCTTCCGCCAGTCCTTTGGAGACAGATTGGAGCTCTCTGAGCCACTGAATCTGCTACACGGGGTACGTGGCTCCTCGGTCTGATCACCTGGTGGGGTCGCAGCTTTTTTGAACATCTTCATTACCACGGGCGGGTCGAAAGGCCATAAGCCAGTCTTTGCCCATCCACTCTTGATGTTGGCCTCTGTGAACGCCTTCTGCCATGCTGGCCAGAAAAGACGAAGAAAGTCACGCTTGGTGACCCCCGTAAGGCGTTCTGATTGCCTCATGTGCTCATCCAGGCCTTTGCTGTAAGATGTGGCTAAGGGGGCGAACAGGCTGACGTCCAACGGCTGCAGTCTGTGAGTCGAGTGAGGTGGGTACACAGCGACTAGTACTTTGTTGGGCTGGCACCAATCGAGGAATCGGATGGTCAAATGCGAGCCATGGCCATCCAGATACAGCAGTCTCCAGTCCCTCTTCGCTTTCTCCTTTGTCTCCCTATCGAAGAGGTTTACCAACCAGTCAAATCCAAGCTCATCGTTGGTACATCCATTAGCAGAGGATGCGAGGAAGGCTAAGTGGTCTTCCTCCTTGACCCCATCCAACCAACTGTCCTGGACAGTGTTTGGTTGGCCTTCGTAGATTATCCCTGGAGATAAAGACGTTCCATCTGCACAAATCGTAGCCACAACAGTCACCCACGTCCTACTACCATCCTGAGCGGTGCCCATGAGCTTTTGATTGTCGAAAAGAGCCTTTGTGAACACTCTCTTGCTTTTAGTAAGATACCCAATCAGGAATCCCTTTTCGTCCATGTTGTACATGTTCCGAGGCATTATACCATACTGCTCGATCTTACTGCTCAGAACATCGAATTACTGCTTGAAAGAGTTCGCGAACTCAGCTTTGTGCCGTGAAACATCCAGTGTGTTGAGATATTTAGAATCCAATTCGTGGCTCTATCTGCTCACAAACCTTGAAGTCCAATTTTTTCCGGGCTGTCTTTTCGCAATTTGACTGGCAATATTGGCGACCATGTATGGTGTAGGTGGGAAGCCTCTCTCGCACAGTCTATTTATGTGTTTGATAAGCACCTTCTCTTGCTTGGTGGACAAGAACTTTTTTTGTTGTGTTGCTTGGGATCTCGAGCCACTTTGGTGATTGAATCTCCTGCTGAGAGTGCTTCTATTGACCTGGAATTTTTTGGCGGCTCTTGAAACATGAGGAACATCTTGATTATTCAAATATACAATTGCTTCATCGATAGGAAGCATGTTGGTTGAAGTATGCGATGATCAAGGGCGTCGCGTCGCGTTCGCGACGCGTGTGCATTGAGTGGTGTTGTGAACTGAGTGGGGAAAGCTTCTAAGTCTCTCTAGCGCGTCGAAGAGATGTCAAGTTCAACCCAACGATTTATTTGGCTAGCCACTAGGTCAGTCGCGGCTTCGCCACGATAGTGACTAGCGACGTGCAACGAGGTCTCATCATCAACTTCCACTATTCCAGCAAAGTAGCAAAGGCTTTCTCCCACAAATCCCGGTGCAGCATGTAGCGTTAGCATCACGGTGCATCGTCGCGCAATGCGCGAACATGTTCCAGGTGATCTCAGTCGCCATCACGGATTCCCAATAGGATCGTCGTGCTCGCTCCTGGGACGAGGGCATTTGCGACGTGCGAGAAGCAAAGCGGACTAGAAGAAATTTGCCGAGACCAGCAGCAAGCCCACAGCCGCCCGCACCGAGAGGATGCGCGAGCTGTCGGGGGTGCTTCGCTCGGTTCAGGCGCAGCAGGCGAAAAGTCTGCACGTCAGTGAGGACGATACCCGCACGAGGTACTACACATGGCAGATGTACAAGACCTGATTGGACAGGCACGTGCCTCGCCTTTACGGCGCGCTGTCTTTCGACAAGGCGTCCGCCCTGATGCAAGCTTTGACGAAGTACCGCGGGCTGAGCACTTGTCCCGTGGAGGAAAACCCCGCGGACATTCCGGACCGCAAGTGCGGACGCTTCAATGAGAGAGTTCTATACGCGCTGCTACACTGCGAACGGTATGCTAGGGCCCGCAAGCAATCGGGGGAAGTAGCAGGCGAATGATCGAGAAGCGTTTCCTACTTGCTCTGAGGATGAGACGTGTGATGATTGTGACAGAGGAGGCGAGTCAATTAGGCTGAATGCCCTATCTGTCGACATCTTTCCACAGAACCCGAACTCTCGGAGAACAGAGTGTAAGAATTGTATGATAATTGCCACACCGCTTCACGGAAGTCTATCAGGCCAACGTGACAGACGATGACCGATTGTAATCTATCTTTCACGCCTTTTCAACGCCTGCCGTAGTCTTGCGAGGACCTTTAATGATCTTCCAGATAGCCTTCGCGATACTGATCATGACCGTTAAACTCTCGCTGGTGGCTTACTGGGTACTGCTGATAAGTACCATGGCCTTGTTCCCGTTCATGTCGGCCTTGTTCAAAACGACCAGGATTCGGCTCATATGGCCGGTGATCCTGTTTGTATCCGTGGCCATCAATCTCTTGATAATATCCAGACTGTTGGTAGCCGCCATGATAACCTGGTGCATAAGAGCGGTTGTCCCGTCGATACTCGCTAGCAGATTGGTCATGTTCAGGCTGGCCAATGCGAGGATCATTCTCTCGTGAGTGCTGTTCTCCAGGGTACTGGTATCCGCCGGGACCACCTTGGCCTTGCCAGTCGTCTCTCATGTGCTGCTTACGCCCGTAACCCTCACTAGGGTATTTTTGAGCCGCGTGGGCCATAGAGCCGCCTGGGGCGTATGACGTTTGTGAAGAGCCTGTCAAGTCCTGCCGATGAGTCTGCCCCGTTAAATTGTCGGTGAGATTATGCACAAGCTTCCCGGAGCCGGAAGATTGGGAGTTGTAACCGCCTGGGCTGGTACCATTGCCATTGCCGCCGCCAGAGGCGAGCTGCCCGGCCAGTTTACCAAGGATTCCAGACATGATTTTGTCGTCTGGCGGAGTGCAGCTTGATTGGAAGATCTAGCTCCGCTGAATTGCGCTAAAAGGAAGTTATATCAAATGCAGAACACTGCGGTTTGTTGGAGCAAAATAATTGTTGACAACTACACAGTGTAGACGGGAAGCGCTGCAGCGCATGGACACGCGACAATAACTGTATGTAGTGGATGGACATCCAGGAGAGGGGTTGGTCCTTGCAACGTCACGCAACGCGCGGCGTTTGAAAACAACAAGGCATGGATGCAGTCGACTAAACAATCAGGAGCAGTACGCGTGCCCAATAGCGCACGGCCGCCTTTAGCGCAAAGCGCGCGCGGGGTCGACCGCAATGCCAGGCATGGCAAGTCGCCGCGGCGAGATTGACTTACACGTGGTTGCAAGCCTTTCCCTGTCCTTATCTGAGATGGCCACCGCGTTCATGCCATGTCTTGAAGACCGAAAGGCGTGCAATGCAAGGACCGTAGAAACTCTACTCAAATCGTTAGTGCAAAGCGGGATGCCCGAAGCGTACGCAGACTAGGCAACGCAGGTCTGTATTGCGACCCCCCTCCGTACGTCCGTGCGAACGCCAGAACCAGCAAGCGGCAGAGGCCGTGCTTTAGCAGTGACACGCCACCGTAATTCGGATATTGACGTCGAATCGATAGGTCGCTAAAAATCGACATAGCTGACTCCACCGCGATCAGATCTAGTTTTGAGTCATGCGGGTTTTTGCAGAGACGACGGATGATTTCGGAGGGCGCACGGGGCAGTGAACGATAAAATTGTGTCGTCGATGGACGAATCTCGACTTACGCACATCACAAGCACAACGTCATCAAATACGAGGGTGCGCTAATCGAACTTTGGTTTAGAAAGCTTCGGTTGGGGGCTTACTCGTCATTGCGCGTGAGCCTAGCCGAGCGCCTCGGACATCCGTACTTGGCCCTAATAAAAGTACATTGGACATTCAGTCAGAATCGACGACTCGGACCACACACATAGCTCGGCCGATTGTCGTCTTGAACGTGCTCAGAGCCACCCTCTTTTTATTCTTGCAGCTCAACACTGACCGGTCTGTTCTCATCTCGTTACTTCACCGAGATGAGTGACTTTCCCCGTTCTCAACCTGGACATACCGCTTGTCCTCCTTGCACGGCTTCCACTGCGGCGTAGGGATCAGGTGAACGTGGGCACTGCAGAGCACAGTTCTACAGCGAACTCTCTGCTAGGCGTTTGCATGCTCGACATTCTGGTGATCCGAGCGCACTCCGCTTGGAACAAGTACTGGGATTCGTGCACTAGCAGACTCCTTTGGTTGACTGCATACATTGTAATCCCGCATTGCCTCCAATCGACACAAAGAAATTCAGTCCAGTCAGCTCGGGTGAAAAACGATGGTCCCTCCGCCGGCGGGCCGAGGTGAAGAGAACGAACAAGGGAAGAAGCACATGGGCACCGTCGAAGATCCCACTGGTCCTGGTACGCGCAGTAGTTGTGCCGAATGTTCAAACTGCAATCGGACGTTTTCTGATTCACTGGCCGCCCACCATGTTTCGTCACGAATGAGCCTCACCGGGCCCTTCGATGACCTTCCGTCCTCCGAAGGCGCTGACACTCTACTCCCACGCTCTGAGCACAGGACTCTACGACCGGACCCTTGGCCGCAACATGCTGTAGGGGATCTTGAACCGCAAAACTTTGTCTTCAAATCCGAAACTGCCGTTCGAATAACAGAGCCTCTGCTGAAGAAAGCGCACGCCGATACGTATAGGTCAGAAGAGCGTGTGGACAAAGAGCAGACGTCCGGGCGTGATGATGTCGGCCAGGGGTTTGAGATGCGGCAATGCCCCAGGGAAGAAAAATACGTCCGGAATGCGCCAGGCTCGCAAACTTCATTTGTAGAAGGCCATGCCTCCGGCATGGCAAGGCTGTCGCAACCTTGCAGAGACGATGTCTCTACAGGGAAGATCACACCTAGCGGTTGTGATGATACCAGTGCCCAAGACGAGGAAGATCATGCATCAGAGAATTCCAGGCAAGGTCATCGAACATCGATGGCGATCGAAGCTACTAGGACGACGCGCAAGCATGCCTCACGTGACGGAAGGTCGGAGGGAGTTGATGGAATCCTGCCGGCAGAGCAATCGGACCTCGCGGAGGACTATTCCCCCCAGCCACAACGGTATCGCAGGGCTATTCTCGGTGCCGTGCTCGCATTATTTTTCCAGCCATCTGACTATGACAATGATCGGGGGAGCAACCTAAGATCGGGCAATTACGGTGTTGTCGCTGGCAGGACTGAACCAAGTCCGACTAATTCTCCCTCTAAGACCGGAGCTTCCACGCCTACAGACCCTCCGCGGCAATCCCTCGATCGTCGAAACACGCCCAAGCATAAAGATACCCCCTCGCCTTCGCTTGCACTCCTCGTTGACTCTTCGATTTCCCTAACTTCGCCGAGTGTGGCTGGTGTAGGAGCGGAGGGTAGTCGGCATCTAGAAGTCCAAAGACATTCAGCGAAAAGGCCTGGCGACAAGTTGCATGGCCACAGCAATCTCCATGCGTTCCACCATACGAGCCGATCGACGAATGAGGAAGACTTGAGAATCACAATCCATGTTGCGGAGACAATTTACCGTCAGCTGTACCTGATGAGACTCTGCAGAGCACTCATGGAGTACGGTGCGCCTACTCATCGCTTGGAAGAGTACCTGAATATGTCCGCTCGGGTGCTGGAGATCGAAGCGCAATTCCTGTACATTCCAGGGTCCATGATCATGTCTTTTGACGACCCCTCTACCCATACGACTGACGTCAAGCTTGTCAAGGTGGCACCAGGTCTGGACCTAGGGAAGCTCAGGGACACGCACGAGGTGTACAAGAGAGTAGTCCATGACATGATCGGCGTGGAAGAGGCCACGGAGTGGCTGAAGGAGGTCTCGAGATGCAGACCGAAGCACAATAAGTGGACCCGAATCTTTGTCTTTGGCTTAGCATCTGCATGTGTCGGACCTTTCGCTTTCGGAGCCCGACTCATCGACCTCCCAATCGCGTTCCTGCTTGGGTGCCTTTTGGGTGTGCTTCAGTTGGTCGTAGCCCCGCGCTCGGACTCATACGCCAACGTCTTTGAGATCTGTACCGCAGTATTAACTTCTTTCCTCTCGCGCGCTTTCGGTAGCATCAACGAGGGCAATCTGTTCTGCTTCTCAGCTCTCGCACAGTCATCTATCGCCCTTATCCTTCCCGGATACACCGTTCTCTGTGCCTCCCTCGAGTTGCAAAGTCGGAGTATCGTCGCCGGTAGTGTGCGCATGGTCTATGCCATCATATACTCGCTGTTCCTCGGCTTTGGCATCACCATCGGCACCGCCATATACAGCATCATCGACAGCAGCGCAGTCTCTACTACCCAATGCAAGGACCCAACGCCGCAGTATTGGTCCTTCGTCTTTGTTCCGGCTTTTACCATGTGCCTCATTATTATCAACCAAGCCAAGCGGAGGCAGGCACCCGTGATGATGGTGATCTCCTTTGCTGGCTACATCGTC
>NW_027191572.1:0-12792 GCF_011745625.1 Cladosporium halotolerans | reverse complement strand
TGAATCTGATTATTCAGGTCCGAGCTCAATCAGGGACCTGATTGATTGATTACCTGATTGATTATCTGATTGAGAAAATCAAGATTCAAGATCTATGGTTTTGACATCACCATCCTTTGACATGCGTGGAAACACGACCGAAAGTTCCCTTACTCAAGATGTGTACAGCATCGCCGTGTGCGGCTTAGATTGTGCAAGGTGAGCTGCTCAGTAAACAAGTGACTTCGAGTCTTGTATCAGAGGACGAGAATCGTGTTGCGTTCGTTCCCATGCAAATAACCAAATTACGCAAACTCCTCCTGTATCCCCTTCGCTGGGGCCTTGCCACTCATCGAGCTTCCATAGCAAGCATTGCACATTGGTCGAGTGGGATCACCGCCACGGAAAGCGACCAGTTTAGAAGTTTTCATCTTCTGACAAGACCGGCATTCGAATGTTGCTGTCACGGTCATGCGCGCGAAAGGTAATTCGGAACTCCTCGTTAGATCCTTAATCACGGAAATATTTTCGCCAAACGCTTCGCAGATGATGTTGATGAGATCGTGCCCCGGTGCTTTATTCCCCATTTTTGTGATTGTACCGCTTTTCGAAGGCACCAAAGTCGTCTTCCGTGGTATTTCGAAGACGCATACGGTTTTCTTGACTGGGACGAACATTAGCGTAAAAGTATACCAGGCAATGTGTGAATGAAGCTAGGTCAATGGCGACCTCACACTAGCAGCCAATGCAGCGGTCACCCTAACATTTCGGAAAAGTAACTTGATGAAGCTGATTTAGGGCCTGAGTGGCTGTACAGTGACATTCATGGTATCGAGGCTAGGCGCGGTGAATGTTCGAGCTCCAAGAGACGAGGGGCAGTCAGAGACGCAGGAAATCAGGTGTGGGTCGAGGTAGTAGCTCCGTTGGATAGACGGCCTACAGGCGACGTAAATCTAAGCTCTGAAAACTTCAAAGTGCTTCACAAAGCAGAACTACTTTGGTGCGGACATCCTTCTCCAATGGCTGTGTCCATGCAAGCTACCCACCTCTCACCTATCAGTCACTGCTGACGGACGCGGTTCCCATCTTGGCATTCGCGCCGTGTAGCAACTTCATGCAGTCTACGCACCCGGGATCTCACGCCAAGGCCCTGCCAGTACATATGAGTGACTTCGGCGCATCCAAGCGCGGTGATGCGCAGCTTGCGGACTGGCTGTAGCGTGCATATCGAAAGCCACTCCCAATAGTATCCTCACGGGCCAGTGAATTAAAACATTTGACAGAGCTCAATTGCGTGGCGAGGCTTCAGCGCGAATACTGATAGTCCTACACTTGAGATCATCGATCATTCCCTCAAACACGGTCAAGGTCTTTAGAGCTTGCGCCGCTGGACAGTAGACCGGTGAACATTCGGTCCGATTGGCTCACTCTACGCTGCAGTATATGCAAGCAGGCTTTGCAGCAAGCTTAGACGCCGACTGCGTGACGCAAACAAATAGGGAGCTTTTCCGCCCATGTACGATGTGCGTGCCATCACATCAACTATCGATTGACGCCGCGCTGAGCAGTTCTCTTCCCTTTCCTCTAACCCCGCATTAGCGGCCAAAGCCGACAACGCATATAGGGTGGAACCTTTAAGAAGGGGCGGGAACCTCGACGTCTGCATGACGGTGGAGGGTCAGATACGAATTTTATTCGCTCGTAGATTCACCGGTCGATATCCACATACCGAATGCGCACCTTACCGCATAGATGCAGCAATCCAAGGCGGCATTGCTATCGAGGGTCCCGAGTCTCATCTTAAAGTCTTCATGGAATTATTGATTTGTGTTGCTTTGCTCGAATGATCTATTCCTACATTGGACTTCGTCTACTAGGCTGTCTCAGATTCATCTTTCTTGCAACACCTCAACATGGCACAGCAAAACGTTGCGTGAGTTAACTGACGCAATTCTTCATTATCATTTGATTTAACAAGGAACTACAGGATGTTTTGTGGTGGAGTGAGTATTCGAGTTTGATGTCGAAAACCATCGCTTCTCAGTGCACAAACTTCTTTTATCGAATGCCTCACCTGCATTGGCTGCTCTGGTAGATAATGGGATGCAGGAAACGGATGAAGAGTTCGTGAGACTGACAGATGCCGATACAAAGACTTTCGCTCGTTTCGTAGAGTTCATCTACACTGGAGATTACATTGCACCTCAGCCCGAACCTACGCAGGAAGCAAAGGTGGACACGCAGAACCATCAGACGGACGAGCCAGAGGAGAGTTCCCACGACTCTTATGATTGGAAGCAGCCATGTGCAGAGGCTCCAGCGGCTGGTATGGAGGAACCAATGGTAGATTCATTGCCAGAGCAGCTGCCGGAGCCATCACCAGCAGAGGAATCGGACCCATGGGCAACTTGGAGGCGTAGCAAAAAAGACAAGGACAAGAAAAAGAAAAGACAGCAAACACTATATGCAGCGGCACAGGAAAGCAAACTTTCCCCAAGGCTACCCGACCTTGACATTCGCGTCACTGTCAACAGCCCTGTCGTCGCCTGTTCAACAATCAACCGCAACATGAAAGGTCCCCACGACTATACGGAAGTCTTCCTCTGCCATGCGCAGTTATACGTTTTAGCAGAAAAGTACGGACTGGAGGAATTGAAAGCTCTCTCGAGTGAGCGCTTGTACAGGGCATTCAGACATTACGAAAGCGCAGAACGACCCTCTTCAGCAATCCCGGATTTGATCAGGTATGTGTTTGAACACACGCCAGAAAGGGTCTCCTCTGAAATCGAGCGACCACTCAACGAGGCGCCACATAATCCTCATGTGGACACTCTGCAGAATGTCTGTGTGCATTTCGCTGCGAACAATTTTCATTTGCTTACACTGACGTCGGAATTCCGTCTCCTCTTGCGTGAAGGCGGACTTTTTGTTGAGTTGTTCGTTGCGCGCCTCGCAGAAAGGTTTGCCAGGATGTAAAAGTGGGTGCCTCAGTCTGCGAGGCTGCAAGATACTCAAAGACGCTAGAGCACCGGTATTGATGCGCGTGAAGGGGCAGAGCATCCAGACGTCCACCGACCTTCCGAATATCTAAACCAGTGGATGGTTCCAGCAGTAGACACACAGCTTGATGAGCACACCCAAATCTACCATTATTATGATCTTCTCCTCCATTCTTTCCCTCTTCGCCGCATGCCTCTGTCCCACGATATTTAATTGCCTCCGTGTCTTCCCGCATGGCGTCATCACCTCCCCAGTCCCTTTTCGCCCTCTCCTCATCTTGACACTCTCCCTCTTCGTCGCTTTTGTCTTCACCATCTTACTTTCCCGTCCCATTGTGCATTTGCTTTTTATCATATGCCTTGTCCTGCTCCTCTTTCTTCTCTTCGTTCAACTGTTGCAATCCATCTTCCCCTCCATTTTCCCTTCCTTTTTCCTTGTCTGCCTGATCCACTGGAGCTTCTTGATGTCCTTTGTTGTACTCATCTGCGCTCTGCTCTTGCACAACGAGGGCTATGGGCTCTTGGGACATTGAGTCCTAACATCCTTCTTCCCGCCGCCTTCGCCTAGATCTTCACTGTCGTCATCCCTGTCACGGCAGTTATCGCTGTCATCGTTCTCTCCTCGTCACCAGCTTCCATTCGGCCTTCAGATATAAAGTGCCGAAGAGAAAGGCGTCGCGAGTGAAGGTGTCCCTGTGAGATTATTCCTAGTTTTGCATAAAGATACGCGACCAGTTGGCGACTCGGCATCATTTTTGCGGGTTGTTGGGCAACTAAATGCAGGTAGTTGGATCCTAGCATGCAGAAAGACGCACAAAATTCTACAGGCAGCGTGTCTCCAGCAGCCAAGGCTTACTTGACAAGTAAACGAAGGGCAAGAGCGATGCTAACGAGAAAGTCCCTCACCCGGCCAAGTTCTCCACCATCTACGTTATACAATGGGAAGTATAGGGAAGGAAATGTAACCAGCAGATGAACGAAAAGAGATGAGTGGAAAGGGTGCGCACAGAGTTCGGAATGACAAGGAGGCCATAGGTACATACGCTGTCTTCAGGCCGTGGTACGATCTCTCATTTGTTCGAGTAACGAAACTCAAGGTCCTTGAAGTAGACTACTCAAAATAGTGGATAGGCTATCTCATCATGTCAATCTTCACTCAAAATTCTCGGGAAATTGCTGACCTTCGGCCCATCTGATCGCTGGCGGCATTTCACTCGCCTCTCGGAATGGAGGTGTCCGTGGTAAGCTCTAGAGAAGTGGCAGACAGAGCTCTTGCTACAACGACATCCAATCGGGCAGTGATGGCTAGAATAGCAATCGAAATTCCGACATGAGGGTCCATCAGTGCAAGGGGCTGCTCGAGCTCTGTATCAGTGAAATACAACTTCTTCGCTCGTGAGGGTCTGGCCATGCTCTCTCGAACATGAAGAGCCTTACGAGCAATTTCCGACGAGGTAGAAATCATTGCAGAGTGCCTTTGGTTTGACTTTTCCCAACTTGGCGTTGTATGTTGTTTGGATGCCGGCGCCCAGGAACGCTCGTTCGGTTGGTCCAAGCGGTTCTTTGCCGCATTGTACGGAATAAATCTCGATTAGCTGGCCTCTGGTGTAGAGATGACAATAATCTGTTGAGTATCTCGCCCCACAGAGGCGTACTTTACGGACGTTCCACCATTCGTTGGAATATTGACATTGCTGACCTCATCATTCTGGTCTTCGTGGACATCCTCCGGTGTCGGGGGTACTTGCGAAAGTGGTGGTGACGAATGCAATGGAGATGCTGTCGTAGTAGGTTGTGTCTCCTGTGGAGGATTTATCTCCATAACAGGCATGTTGAGTTGTTTTATTTCGTTCTCTAGTGGTGTGCTGCGGAACACAGAGTCGAAGCGGATG
This sequence comes from Cladosporium halotolerans, assembly GCF_011745625.1. Taxonomy (NCBI): domain Eukaryota; kingdom Fungi; phylum Ascomycota; class Dothideomycetes; order Cladosporiales; family Cladosporiaceae; genus Cladosporium; species Cladosporium halotolerans. The sequence goes on along the minus strand of NW_027191572.1, from coordinate 7,922 downwards.
GGAAAGCCGAGTTGTCTGAACTGTGGCTCTGCTGGGATGGTCTCAAGAAAGACGATTCGCTGCTTTGCCTCTTCAATCCTTGTTTCTCTTGCAGATCATGAATATACCCCGTATCGTGACATCCAGCGAAGATTACACTCCCACATTGGACGTTGTTGTAATAAGAACTGAACATCCTCCTCACCTTACTCTCAGCGTTCTCTTTCCCTTGACCTACATTGACAAAATCGAATTCAACCCGACTCCTACTGAAGTGTTCGGCAAATTCTGACATCTGAATTCTGGCTGTAATAGAGTCATTTTGTGAAGAGCGCTGGTCAGACCTCCTAGATTGGCCCAGATCTTCACAAAGATTGGATTGTCATCTTCGCAGAGCTCAGGATCTGTCGTACCCATGAATCCACGCACAGCCTGTCTGAGTCGAAAGGCAGCCTCTGCACCACCTTTCTCTTGAGTCTGGAGAAGTTCTTCTGTAAATTTTGCACCATCGCCATCAATAAGAACGATAACAGACGCAGATTTGGCCCATGATCATGTCAGACGAATATACCTCCCGAAAGATACACCTATGGTACTAATAATTCTGCGGTTCAGACCATTCAGCTTGTTTTGAAGATCTTTGGCTTCTTGCTGATAGCTACAGCGAGAAAACTTTCGGTCCTCGAGTTCCAAGGCCATGGTGTTTAGTCTACTTTCTCGATCTATCAACTGTTCCAAAGCTGCCTTTGAGGAGTTTAGAAAAGGTTCCGTCGAACAAGAGCCACGTCCGTAATTCCGCACCGAAAAAATTGAGGCATTCATGCAACTGATTGTCATGAAATCATGGCGGCCCTGATCGATCGTAAGGCAATCAGCGAGATGACTCCTCGCTTGCGCAATTCGAAACCAAATCCCAGCGTCATATCTTTGCCGCTCATGTCAGCGACCAAATTGTTTCGTAGACGGTCTGAGAATGATCAGGACACACTGGAGAGGAAAGATTAAGGCTCCGTGAGAGTTTGCCGGGCGCTACATCGGAAATTTTTCCTCAGCATGGATGATCGAGCATCTGTGTGGCATTTCCCTGCACTATAGCGTGGCAGAAGTTGATTGGTCTAGATGTTAACCGGTCAAACGCTCGTGTGAAGCTTGGTAGCTTCTGCATGACTTGGCGTTCCTAAATAGAGAATGGATGTGAAGCTATAATCACTCGGTTCTCCTTTATACTATGGACAAATAATGCCACTAGACTTACACCAGGCTCACAAAACAGCTGCCTCGTGGACAAGAATGTTTGTCCCTGGCTTGCGATTAAGCCTGAAGCGACTTGTAAGTTCGCCTTCGTGGCGAGCGGAGGAATACAAATAGCTTACGCCGATTTGAAGATAGCCGGTGTCCTCGTGCGGTTGACGGATTTAGATTGGTAAACTATGCATGGCCAGCGCATCGTTGTATCACGTGTGCTAGCTGAAGCTGAGCTCGTCTTTGGACTGGAAGCACCGGACCTTCTCCTTCTTTAAGGCATCGTATCCATTCTTTCGAAGACAAAGGTGCGTGTACTGATATGATCAATCCCACATTCCTGCCACGAAGTAATACGAAAGGCAGTCAACCATCCTGGCCTGGTCTAAAGCACCTTCGCACCCTACAGCAATCACCTTCCATAAGCGGCGTTGAACAAGAACGATGCCGAACTCATTAGAAGACGTCGCCCGGCTCATGAGCAATGTCACTCTTACTCAACCAATGCATGTCAACGCAGGAAACAAGGAAAATGAGCAGGAGAATGCTCTCTATGACGACATCCAGAAATTGGCTTCTGTCACCTCCAAGCTGGAAACAGAAGTAAACCAGGCTCAGGTCGTGAACCAAGATGGCAATACCCTTCTCAGTTTCCGCATAGCGGCAATAGGCTTGGTCTTCAAGCGGTTTGCAGAAATGACGAGAATCGTCCATGATTTGGAAAACGACACTGTCGAATACATCATGTCTCGACTTATGTCATCTTATAATGGCGATTCAGATGTTCGCAAGTTGCTTTTGCATTTCGAGTCCGAGGTGAGAGCAGTCATCAAGGAGAGCTATGAGGACGCTGAATGGGGTAAAGACTCGATGGTGAGGATTCTGGAAGCATGCCACGTTCAGGCTCTCGGTGGCAACCTACATATCGATCACTACTTCGCTCTTTTATATGAAGCCAACCTTGTGTCGCCTTACGATCCGGACTTCAATAGCGAAGCGTATTACGACCATGAAGATCGCCTCCAGGTCGACGAAGATTATGCCGAAGCAGAGAGTATTCGCAGACGGAGAAGATCCGAAGAGCGAGACGAGAACGAAATGAGAACTCATCGTGCTTGGATCGGGTTCTGGGTGCGAATGCTGCATGGTTGCCAAGGCGGACCGACACTATTCTGGCCGTACCCCAATAATGACGAAATCGAAGATCTGCCCGAGGTTCCGCGGTATCTGTTCCGAGCCTTCGACGCCGCAAGCTCTGGCAAAAGCGACGAGACTGTAGTGGCTTCTTCCGCAAGCATACATCCAAATAAAATCAGCCGGACAGATCTCCTTTCACTGGAGATAGAAGAGAGAGCCGAGAAGTTGTGTGCTCATCTGAAAAAGGAATGCTTTCGTGACGCCGATCATGCCGACAACTTGATGTCCTGGAGCAGCTCAATGCTTTTCGTGCTCCAGTATGCAATTTGGAGGTGTCACATAGGTCATCAGTCCCCAGGTGATACATACATCTGTGTGGTGGACACAACAAGGTTTCCTCGTGGACAATTCGCCCGGGACACGTGGCTACTCGAACAGTGTCGTGGCAGTCAGAACGCGAGTCCAAAGATTCAAGCTGAATTTCGACTTAGGGAGCAGGGTTATGACAACGGTAATATCTATCCCAAGGGCTTTTAGTGCACCGGAATCGGTCAGCTGTGGCCACTTTGGAGGATATCATACAACCAGGACTCTACAAGCTTTACCCTGAGTTGGACGACCCTCACGGAAAGGGAAAATGGACAAATCGTGTTCGCGACCTTCGTTCGGACTGGGCGCAAGATCGCTCAACGTCGCAGGAAGAACTTCAAAGAGCCTCATACATCGCGACGACATGTTTCGGGAAACTTCAACCATGCGAGCTAGCAATATGTCTCCTGACGCTTAAGAATCGTAGACTGAAACGTACGTTATCAACAGGTACGATACCCGTGATTGGAGGGAAAAAGGTCCTGTTGAATGACTTCTGCAGATATACAAGCTTGGAGGCTCGGATGGCTCGAAAAGGAACCAGCAGAGGTTCTGAGATCGATGCAAGCCATTAGAGCGTTTGCCTCCCAAAGAGCGAGAGATTTCCCTTCGATGACCACCCTGTCCTCAGTGTTTGTCTGCGCAAATCTGAAGGACATATTCAGCTGCACTTAGGGCAATGACTGGCTCAGAAAGCGTGCGTACCATTACCAACAAACTTCACACAGAAAAACAGATTTCGAGAACTTGATACTGTAGCAGCAAACATCATTCAAATGTTGCCATAGAGTACATTTCCTTGGGCGAATGCAGGAAAAAGGCCTTGACAAGTAGTGCAAGGCACTTGATAAAGGATATCCATCTCACCACGTGGGCCATGCCTCGAAAAACACCACATCATGATGCTCGAGGCAGGACGCGAGGCTCTTCTCATGACTTTTGCGATTCTAATGCATCATTTGTCGAGATCTGTGGTCAGCCATGAGCGCGCGCACTCTCGTAAAGCGTCCAAACACAGTCCGGGTCCCCTCCAGTTGACGGCGGAGTCCACGTAGCCATTCTTGCTGCAGGCGTACTGTCAACTCGGGGCCTCATGTCAGACCAAAGTTTCTCTGAAGACCGATTCCAGGGCATATTATAAGCGACGCATATCACCGAAAGCCGGTCTAGGGACTGGGTTATTTCATTGTATGTCCCGGGTCAAGCACAGATTGACGAACTGATTTACAATCGCGCCAATACGGCAAGTCACAATCTACACACGCATTGTGACGACCGCTTATGGGAGACCTTATATCCTTATCTCGAAAGCTACGTGAACTTGTGAGCGTCAACGGAGATTGCGCATCAGGATCGGAAAAAAGTCAAAGCGGACGGTCGTAAGAAGCAAGAGATTTGCAGAAGCGGTCCTTACGCATGGAAGACGACTCAACAGATACATGGCGTGCTAAAAGAACCACTTATTCGACACTGGACCGGTCGAGTGCTGGGGACGTGGCATGATCCTATGCTGCATATTCTAGAGTCTGAGCAATGGCATATGCAGTTAGCTTCCATCCAATCGAACAGGCAGTTGGGTGACACTAGATACTGGGCATTTAATACAGTGACGAATCCCTGCCAGTCCTCTTGTGATGCAGTCTTCTCTACTGGAGCATAGATGCCAAGATTCGAGATATTCCTGCTCAATTTGAAAAATACTATCAAATCGGGAAATTAACACCTTGCGCAAACTTGAACTTGCTCAAACTTGCTTCGTGTATATTCTGGCTGTGAACAGCTTCAGGAAGAGTTAAACTCCTCGTCTAATGAGTTCCTCCTAACCAAGTACGACTTCCATTAACTACAAAGCAGAGGTCGTATCTAATACAGGTTTCGAGCAGTACCAAAAGATCAATAAACATCCAATTACCACCATCGCCGTACTATTCGTACCACGATACTGAGATCGATACCTTGTGGATCCAATGGCCAGAAGTAAGCATCGAGCGAGGACAGATATTGGCGTCACTGCAGATGCTTTATCCGATGCTTCGGCAGCATTCGACTTCCATTACGGTCGAGACGATACCATTCTTGGAAGATGGCAGCAGCTCTGCGCCAACTGCGATGTTGAGGTGTGCCAGTCGATCAGGAAATGCAAAGCGGCATGCTCCACTGCTGCAAATTTACATTTTCACCTTGACTGATTCTTCCCAGGCTCTCCGCACTGTTTCAATCAACATATGGGACCTCATTTCGGCACGCCAAGCTGGAAATCTTCCCCCGGCCAGATACCAAAATCGAAGAGAACTCCAGCAAGATCTGAGGAATGATCGCGGAAGATGATTTCCTCTAAGCAAAGTGAAGCAGTCAGAAGACAACATACTTCTGCGTGCCCTTTTGGTCACAATCAGATGATCTACAGCTAGTCAAGAGCCTGGTTTTGAAGCGAGTTGTGTACAAAATCTCTTGCTCACCAAAAGAAGCTGGTGGCTGGCTTTGAATGGAAGTGAGTGTCGACTCGACCTGGGAGTGACGCTCGCTTCCGAAGAAGTCGGCCATTGAATGTGAAAGACAGCACATGGTTTTGGCAAAAGGAATCATAGCTCAGAGTAATACCAGCGCCGAAGCTTTGCCATGAAAACTGAGACTCTAGAAACCGTTATATAACAGTAACCGCTATCACTACAAAATATCCAATACGCATGGTAAAATGAATAGTGGGCTATTTCTCGCTTCGCAGCCGTTAAAGTACGACGCGTTACTACTCTTGGGTTGGAGTAGTGATGCAGACCGGTAAAGTAGGTGCGCCAGTCGCAACTGCTCACCTTGTGTTGACGTGGTTCCTCACAGAACGTGTTTCTTCGTCATCTCCATGGTGATATGAAATTACGGTGGGAAGTGCATTGAGCCTACACAAGGCCAGGCATCGTGTGCCAAGAATTGCTGAGCCTGAGCATGCAGATCATCACAAGTGAACTGGGGTTAGAGGAAGGTTGACGACCCCAGCAGTGGATGCCAGACTCAATCATCTAATTCGCACCTGGTTTCAACAGTACATGAAATCACTACTTGAATGCAATCCTCATAACAATTCGTTCCCGTAATGTTTCTATCGCTGAAGCTTGGCTAGGGTTTCACTTTGCAGGAAGTCTTGACCGCCCTCGCGTCGCCAAAGAGTGAGCACCGTTCCTGTTTTCTTCCGTTCGCATATCAATGCGAATCTGCCTCCACCGTCTTCAAGAGCCGATTCTTTGACCTTTCGCCGGATCTGTGACAATAATTCGGTGAAACAGGCTATGCTATCTTGGTGCTGTTTCTGCCACTCGTGAAGATCAGCATCAATGTCACCCTGATACACTGTATCCGTGTCGAAGCGTCCTCGAACATGTCGGCCAAGATAAACTCTTCGTCGCCCCGATAGCCACATCTGGACCATGATATCGTCAAGATTTCGATTCTTATGATCTCGAGATTTGATTTCGATCAAGCAATTTGAATCGTGTTTCTCGCCGATTTCGACAATGTTGAGGTGTGATGATGAGCGGCTCGAGAAGTCACATGAGGAAGCCTGCTTTCCCTTGGAGGTCGAGTCTCGACCAGCTGAGTGCGCCTCTGACTGATAGACTGCCACTTTGGGGTTCTGACGGCGGCAGTCACAAGCGTCTGCCTCGAATTGAACAACCATTTTCATCCTTCTCAAGGAGTACGAGACGACTCTGTGATGGCTAGAAGACTTAGATGGTTGTGCATCTTGTGTGGTGCAGGCAATCTCAAAGTTCTTCCCGTAACCACGGCACAGCGATGTTTGACTCATACTCCTCTGCAGAGGCTCCCACCGAGTCATTAATACAGTGTTCATGCAAAGCTCAACATCTATCCTGAAAACTCCGTTTTGCTTCCCGCTTGCGAAGTCGAAAACTTTTCTTAGATTATTAAGGCCACAGAGTATGTCAATTCCTTGTAACGTGAACGCAGGATGTAGTTTCAAGCACGCCTGGGCTAGAGCTTCAAGGCGAAAGGTGTAGAGCTTCGGGCAATGTGTACCATCCGTTTGGCGGCTAGCAACAACGGCGTCTGGTTGTAGAACGAGCGGCATTTGCGGAACTTTGAACTCATGAGGGTCACCTGATCAAGTCAGCCACTTTCTTTTTATGTGCATAGATAAAGAGTACCGGGAATCCCTATGGTCGGTGTTCCCGCGACGATCCAATTGTAACTAGCGACCTCCTGGAAATTGGCAATCATGGCGGGTTCTCCAGGCGCTCGAGGCTCTGTCACGAAACGGTGTAATTCAGTGACCAGATCATCATGTAGTAAACTTGACTTTTTGAGATTGTCAGGCTTGTGGTAGTATGCACATCGATTACCGTACGGGCATGTCCCGCTGATTTCCCAATGGAAGCAAGGTGTTGACTCAGGAGGGGGTCGAGTTGTTCGCCAATGTATGTCATGAGAATAGCGACAGCGATCTCCAAACCGACAAAATCCTGTGGAAGCAAAGTTTCGACACGGTGCTCGTAAGTCTGATGCTTTTAATCCTTCCATTATGTGAGCCCGACAAATGGGATAGATGGAGGACAATTTTGAATCCGTCGGCGGCGTTGCAGAGTCTCATGCGAAAGTTGCGAAAGGGTGATCCCGCTCAGTTTTGAGAAATTCGAGGATGGCTTTCTAGACATTCACAAATAGTCAATCATGGAGGCGCGCCCACCGCCTTATATCCTCACTGACTATGCTCCGAGGTCCGTCGCATGCGTGTCGCCACGACTGGAGATCATGCGGTTTGCCCAAAACAACCGTATAGATCTCGTAAAGAGAATCATGCAACGAAGTGGGGTACGCCTGCAACACCCAATAAAGATACCGGCTCGGATGCAATTTTCCTGCATTCCAAACAAACGACTCTGTCACGGCGTATCGAAGTACAGACCCTGGTCAGACCGAGTACCCGCTGGTATACACAAGACACGTCACTGCTGGCACATCATGCGGCTACATTCGTCAGTGGATCCCTTGTCGCTTGGGTTTCGGCCTGTCCCTGAACAATTCACATGAGGGGTGATCTGCAGTGATCTCTGATATCAAATATATTCCACCGGTCTCGATGCTGAGCAGTGAACTTATTGGTTCGGTCAATCTGGTTTTTGTGGTTCAGTTGGTAGGTTTTCGTAGGTTACGGTTCGGCCTTGGTCATGTATCTGGTTGGTTTG
>NW_027191571.1:0-13083 GCF_011745625.1 Cladosporium halotolerans | reverse complement strand
CCACCTGATGCCGCCGTTGACGATCACTCGATAGATCCGGCCGTCGTCGGGATCGGCGTCGATGTTTTGCTTGATCTCAAAGAAACGCCGACGTTTTGGGGTCTTCTGGATGTGGGTGACTAGGTTGTGGAGTTTCCCGGCAGGGCCTTTGCGACGCCACGTCTGAAGTGCTTCTTCTAAAGGCTCAGACCGCACAAGTGCTTCGAGAGCGGCTACATGGCGGCTGTCCGAAAGGCAGTCTTCGCGCTCTTCTTGATCGATTGCATCGTTATCTGTGCTGTAAAGCACCGCCTTAGCCACGAGATTTATCACATGGGCACCGCAGCGCAGACGGTCGTGTTCTTGATCAATGTCCAGACTACCGCTCAAAACTCTGATCGCTCGGTCGTTTGCGGTCGCGTTGTCTGCCATGAAATACTCCACTTCTTCGGCAATTTCGAAGTCGTTGATCACCCGTAAGACCTCCTCTGCGATGCTTTCGCCGCTGTGCGATCCCCTCGTGTCGCGCAGACCGAGAAGTATGGCGCGCGGACAGAGAGAAGCATCGAGGTAATGTGCAGTCACTCCGAGAAAATCCAGGCCGTTGTCAGCGGTCCAGTTATCGAAGGAAATTGTTATGCTACTCGCTGCTTGACTTAAAGACTTTTTGATTTTCTCCTTGGCAGCAGATGCTGCTTGCATGATCCAATCTCGGATCGTATTTGCGCTGGTCGGGACCAAGTTTTCTAGTCGAGGGTTTTGGAAGGTCAGCAGGAATAGATGTGATTGCGAGCTCGCCTGTAGTAACGATTGGTTGGTAGTCACTGCCCATCGCACGAAAGCATCAATCCATCCTTTCTCGTTGAAAGTCGAATGATCGGCCGTGTGCTGACGGTCAACATAGTCAAGCAAGGAGCCTGCTCGACGCTTCAAGCCTCGGTGCACCTGTTGTCCTTTGAGATCGAAACCATGTCGCTCCATGTGACGCCGTGCCGGTGTGGTCGAGGCAGCTGCGAGGATGTAATCCTTATGCGGGTGATGCACGGAATCGGCATGACATATTGTACAGAGCCAAACGAGGCTGTAGTCACTGTCTCGTATCAACGCCTCTCCGTGTTTCCATATCCAGCTTTCCCGCGGCTTCTTCGAGGGCGGTGCGGGCGCGTAGCCACTCAGGTCCGCGCCAGTAATTAGCAGACCGCCCTCATTTTGCCGTCTGCGCTGCGAGGGTGCAGTGCATAGTTCCGTTGTGCCCACTGGTACGTCTGCCATCGTGGGGCAGTTCGCAGTCAATGCTTGTTGCTTGTTTACCGGCGGCTTGTCGAGTCGGGCGCAACGCTGCGGGACTCGCGTGTCGCCGCGTCGCGTGCATTGCGTCACAACCCACCAGAGGGGCACAGGTCTCGGCTGCGCGCTGATAGGGTCAGGGTTGGGGTTACGAGACGAGATCTGGAATTGATCACATTCAATGCCAAGAAAAATACAATGTCTGCAGACAGTCTGCAGACAACAGATAATTGTCTGGTCTGCTTATATAATGACTTTGCTGATGTTTGTTTGTCTGATTACGTGATCAGACAGACAGACAGTCTGTCTGTGTCTGTCTGATGAACACCCTGGTCATGTCGCGGTCGCAGATGGGGCTGCTAGGGATTGCATCTAGAATTGTTCCGTGGTATTTCTCCCACTCAGGACCGCTAATCCCGAATGAGGTGGCAAAATAAGTGTGCCGACATAGCCAAGCAAATTATATCAGAGACGGGGGGTGATGATGCCTTCGCGGGCCGGATGTTTTGATGAGACGTGAACACCAGCAATGTGACTGCACAGCAGCATGACTTTGGAACACTTCGTTTTTCGACGGATGGAGAACAAGAGGTCTTACCCCTGTAGGCCGTGGCCCCGCCATAGGAAGGCTGTGCTTGTGATCCTCATCTGAATTTGTCGGTGTGAAGAGCAGGACGGGAAAAGTCGGTTCATTCGAACAACACTACCCTCGCAACGGGTTGCCGGACATGACGCATGGATCCGCTTTTTGCATCTTCCCTCGATGCCATAAATGAGCGAGGTCTCACTCAGGCGGGTCTGATTCAAAGTCTGTCTTTCCTCATGCCTGCTCGTCCTGCTTTGGTATACTGGCAGTCTCGGCGAAAGGCTCATAGCGCCATCGACTCGGACCGACATTCGCTCAAAAACTCTGGCGCTTCTTCACGAGAGCCTACTGCGAGACTTCACCTTACTACTTCCATCAGGCTACGTCGACACGAAGATCACTCTCCACGCGGTTGCAGCAATGCTACTTTTTTGGGAGGCGGCTCTTTTACTGACCCTTGAAAATTGCTGCTCTGCTCAGTCAGCACACGTATCCCTACCCGACCAGATTCTCTCCACCCGGAACCAAAGTTTTGTAACAATAGCCGGATCCGCTAGCGATGGCGTCGGCTATCGAAGAGAAATTCATGCGTTGCGAGAAAATGAAGATGAATGGAACATATATCTTCTCGGTCTCTCCCAGTTCAAAGAGGCGGACGGGAGCGATCCCATGTCATGTTACCAGATTGCTGCCATCCACGGCCAGCCGTATATTGCTTGGGACAACAACGAGCCGTGTGATGGCTGCGCCTTCTCAGGGTACTGCACCCACCAGTCCACCTTGTTCCCAACCTGGCATCGCGCTTATATGGCGCTCTTCGAGCAGGCGCTGTTGCTGAATGCGATGTCTGTAGCCAAGCAGTTCACCGGCGATGAACGTGGCCGTTATGTACGAGCTGCCGAACGTCTCAGACTGCCATTCTGGGACTGGGCCAAGCTTCCTTTGGAAACTGCAGACTCTTTCCCTCGAGTGTTCACCGACGAAGAAGTGCTCGTCAGTACTCCCTCAGGTCGTGCGAACATCACCAATCCCCTGAAGAGCTATGTGTTCCGATCAAATGAAGATCACAGCTTCATGAACGCCAACGAAACATACAGACGGCCAACTTTTGCCGTCAGTGACATCCTTCAGCTGCGTGCTGATCTTTGGGCTGCGCTGTCATCTGCTCAGACCTCAGACTTCAGCACCGAAGCCAGGCTCGATGGTGCCAACAAGGGGACACAAAGTCTGAATCCCAGCAATTTGGAGGCGATACACGACCTCGTGCATGTTCTTGTTGGAGGTCACATGAGCGTCATCTCACAAGCGGCTTTTGATCCTATTTTCTGGCTGCGTCACACAAATGTGGACCGGATACTCGCCATCTATCAAGCCGCCTAGCCTGACGAGTGGGTTTCTCAATCTGTGGAAGCCGCTTCTTCCATGTGGTATACTTCCGGCTCGGTCACGGATGGGAACACCAGCCTTCAGCCCTTCCGGTCGAGTGCGAAGAACGGATTCTGGACTTCCAACGCATTGCGTTCCACACGTTCGCTGAACTACACGTACGAAGGTCTCGGCGAGGAGAATGTGACATCCGTGATCAACGGCCTCCATACTGTGAAGATTTCGGTCGCTGGGCCAGATCAAGAGGTCCATGGCGGCTTGGCCAAGAGAACTGACGAAGTTCACGGTCCTATGTTATGGCTCGACAACGGCCAGGCGGCCGGTCCCTCAATCAAGCTGACGAAGCATTTCGCCTGCATTCAACGTGACGCCGGAGCTCTGAACGGATCCTTTACCATCTTTCTTTTCGACGGGGACTTCAACAAGACCAACCCCACGGAGTGGCGGAAGAGTAGAAGCTTGATGGGGTTCCACGGCTTTTTCCTCTCGGGCTCGCTCTTCAATTCTGGCTTTCGACTGCGTGCAGGTGTCTCCATTCCCAACAGGTCTTTTCCGCCCGACCTTCCAGAGAGGTCAGGAATAGCCCAGAGACGTGATTTTGGCACCATCAGCGACCTTGCCAGACAAGGATTCGACTGGCGCATAGTTGATGCAGACGGTTGTATCAAAGATGCCAGCAATTTGCCTGGCGTGGATGTCAGCATTATCCGTTATGACGTTCACTTGCCTTGCGATGACGCCAGTCTGCCTGTTTGGGAGGACTTCACCGTGGTGGAAATGCTCACTGACCGAAACGAAGCCGAATGTCACTAAGCTCGTGGCCGAATCAGCGGCCGGAGGTCTGACTTCGTTGTGTTACGTTGACACGTGATCTTATTCCACATGTACACCAATAGTCTCGCCCACAAAGACTTGATTTATACAGCTAAGCTTGTAATCCCTACAGCATACACGATGCCGTACATTTCGTTCGATCATGTCGGCCAACTCGCTCCCTCACAAGACGCCATACCCTGTGCAAAGTCAACCACACGATCCCAGATCCATCCTGATGTAATTCCAGGCTTAGCCCTTCCCAGCCTTAGATGGACGTGTGTCTTGCATGATCCATCTTTGTCATAAGAATATTGCATGCATGCCGGATTCGCCATGCACTTATGTCTACACTCATCAATTGAAGAAGCGATCATCGATCGGTCCTCGCTCAAATTATCCCAATTTCCCTTGACGGACCTCATCCGAGGCATGGCAAATTTGGTAAAGATATCTATGTGACGCAAGACTTTTTCCCCTGCGAAGCGTTAGGTCAGTGTCCGCATTCGAAGGGATCTAGGACGAACTAGCACCCACCGGGCTTTGGTTGATCAGCCAGTCTTGCTCGAAGTGCCACAGCTCCTCAATCTCAGACGGGGCCATATGATGGTAAGAGACAGTGGGGCCGCACCATTCTCTTAGAAAATTGTTGGCCATGGGACGTCTGTCTGCTGGCGTGTACGAGAGGAAGCCTGGATAATCCCCTTGAAAAGCCGGCCAGGCGTTTGTCATGGACACTCCCGAATCAAGGAGTACCTTACCCAGAACACAATCTCCCGCCCAGTGTTCATTGGTGAAGCTTTCGATTTCTTCTTTGCGCGTTGCGTAATGCTCGACGACCGATTCCAGCGCAGGCCGAGAAACGACAAACCCCGAGCCGCCGTGTGCGAACATGACCTCCCCTATAAGCATGGGATTGCCCGCGTATATTGGCTTTGTCGGGTCAAAGCTCTCCAGGTATCGCAGCAGCATGGACCAGAGAACAAAGGTGTCTGCCTCCACGAAAACGTACCACTGCTTGTCAGGTCTCATCTGCAGTGTTCTGTTGATCATCGGGAGGAACTTCCATTTATCAAGCTTCCATCCAGGGTTCTCCGACTTCCCGGACATGTTTGGGATCTCGTCCAGTGGACCCGCAAGCTCTGACGGATGCAAAGCTGATCTTCCGCCTTTGCGTAGTCGTCGATATAGCTCGAAGTCGGAGTTATGCTCGGTGATGCTGGGACTGACATCTGCTAAAGCGTCCAGGATGTGCTCACCAAGGTAATATTCGTCAGTGTCGGAGAAGATCAAGTAGTCCGAAAAGCACCGTACGCTCGTCGTCAAGTGGACAGGGAGTCTGTTCTCTAGTTCAGTCGAACCAGTCCGAATGATGACGACAGTTCTGTCCGCACCAGGCAAGCTTTTGCAGGGTCCTACTGCTTGTGGTGACTTTCCAGATAAATTTAGATCGGACGCTGCACTGACTTCGGCATATCTCGTGGAACCGCGCTCCATGGTAGCGAAGAAGAAGACAGCGGCAGCGACAGCCGCGGCGAGGACGATGCGGAGGAACTTATGCGGGCAAATCTGTCGAACGTTATTGCTGCGCATGTTCAACGACGGGTAAATATGAGATTGAAGGAGGTAAACAAGAAAAGAGCACGGTCAACCGCAGAAATGGGGGAGAGGTGATCACAGCAGCACTTGGTAAGTCAGCCACTTACTGTACCTCTACAGTGCGATCCAAGGTCATAAGTGAGTCGACGATCGACCGACGTTGACGGAGACTGCACAAACTTTGTTGAGAGCATGGGGCGGGCGTGGTGCGCACAGCCTTACCAGAAAGCTTTCGTGAGGGGCCGCAGGGTCGAGCGCATGCGTTCTTGCCGAACTGCGCGCGATGGAATTGGACGCACATTCCAGCGCTTTCGTTAGGTAGCCACGTCTGGTAGGTCAGGGCCGAATGTACCGTACTGTATAGTCTGACAATCATACAGTACAGTACCAGTCACGCTGCACTGAGACTCAAGTTAGAAAGCTAATTTTTGGACCCCAGGGGCTCCCGCCTCTCTTCCAAAACTCTGCCCCCCTTCGCACGTGTTGGGTCTATCATCATAAAGGTTGACTCTAGGAGCGCTCCTGGCAGGAATATATAGTCCGCATGAGTATCAACTGTATCTCTCGCATCCTTAACAGACACCAGCTTATCAACACAGCGACCGAACATCCAATTTCTGAAACGCATCGATCGAACTTGCGCTCATTATGTCAGTCGCAACAAAATCCCACCGAAACGCGCAAGGTGCGACATCTGGCCAAGCTTTTGCTTCTCCAGCGCAAGGCGGCACGAATGCAAATAAGGCTCCGAGCGATGTAGCATTTTCCTTTGAAGATTTTTACGCCACTTACTACACAAATCTAAAGAAAGCCGATGAGAGACGCGAAGAACACAAAAAAGCACACCCAGATTGGAACAACGTATTCGATGACGATCTGCCGCACCCTGAGAAGGGCTTATCCGCGACAAGTACGGCCGATCGCAACGTGTATGTTCGTTGTCGTCGACTTCGCGCCTATGCACGTTTTATAGTCGAAAATGTCACCGAGCATGAGGCTCAAGAATATGTCACGCAAGGTACGTGGAACTGTGCACGGATCTAGTGCACAACAGGACGACTGATTGGGTTTCCAGCACTCACCCTTGAACTGAAAACTGCAAGCAATGCAGAGAATAACGAGTTCCCCTTCCCGCCTCAAGTCATTAACGAAGTTGTGCAATATGTACAAAGCCGGGGCAAACGTTCTAGCCTGACAGAGGACTACTATGATCTCCAGGGTGACAAGTGGGTTTTGCTTGACAAAGCACCAAATTTGTCGGAAGACCGTAGGGAAGGAGCAAAGGACTCTCCTCATATCGAGGATTCCAGGAAGAGCGTGACAGAAGCTCCAGATTTTATAGCACAAATCTGCAATGGTGACAGCAGATTCGAGAATTTGTTCGGAAAAATGCTAGCTGATCCGCTCGACGATCCGGCCGCGAAAGAGTACGACGCCGTAGTCAATGCAAAAGTCCAGGAAGAAGCCAAAGCGAGGAATTTCGCTGGCGATGCGAGGCTTCCTGTGTCGACCATCCGACAGATTGTCATGAGCTGTGCGCATTTGGAGCACAGCAAGGCTATCGTCGCAAATTTAGCTGGCAGAGGAGCGGACCTGGTTGATGGAGACGGCAATCGTCTTCCCAATGGCGAAGATGTATACAACACCTGGTCGAAGCATTTTCATGATTTGTTGGAGAGCAAAGGGTACCCTCCGGAATGGATAAAGCATTTCAACCGCACTGTTCCAAGACTGGCCACGCGGCGCGAGAAAGATTCTCCCTACACAATTGAAGAGATTCAACAGGTTGCCTCGCAGCATGGAAAGCCAATGACGGAGTCCGTCTATACGAGGCAACTGCAAGAACGTGATAGCGCCATCAAGTCCTCAGGGATGCTGCTGACTCCGAAAGCTGATGCTCGCAAGCGCAAGAGGGGTGGGTCCAGCCCGGATGGAGATGGAGATAGTCCTGCGCACAAGAGACTTGATGATCGCAGCTCGACTGAGCCTCGATCTTCACACGACGTCAGCAGCAATGAGCCGGCAGTCGAAGGCGAGAGCTTAAACGATGCGAATGGTCCCCAATCAAGCCCTACCTCAGCAGAAGCGCAGACGACAGATCGGGACGCCGCTATGGGCGAAGGTGGTATCCCTCCCATTGCTGAAGAATCGTCCTTGCAGGTCAGAAACGAAGTCTTCACTGACCCCGATCGCCAAGAAGGAAAGATCGGTGGGTTCAGGGTGGCGAGCAAGAAGCGTGACGGAACGGAATACTACCAAGTGTTGGTTGAGGTGGGCACCTACAACCAAGGACGTATCACCCTATGGCATATCAAGGCAGCGACTATGTACCGCGAATCGCTTGTCGACGAATACAAAAACAGCAGAGGCATCGAAATCACCACTGCAGATGGCAATGTGGCTGAACTTCAGAAGCACCCCTTCAACACAACTGAAATTTCTGGGATCGCGATGATCCCGAGAACGACGGGGAAGAACCTCAAGAAGATGCCGACGATGTTCATACGCTTAGATCTTGATGACGGTCAGGGTCCACGTTTCTGGTCAAGAAGCTACATGGGCAAGGTGTGGGGCGTCGGGCTTGTGAGCCGGAAGATTCGAGACCTGATGAAAGGCGCTGGGATGCCAAGTGTAATCGTGCCTGAAGGTGCAAGCAAGCGGACCTGCAGGGACTGGGGGGTGGAGTACAAAGGTCCAATGGAGGAACTCGAGAGGGGAGAAACCTTGGAAGACGAGAGTGGAGCAGAGCTGGATCGAAACGACGGCGTGTACGATGAAGACGGTGGGTTTGTTGTGACCGGTGAGGATCCGCCGCTCGAAAGCAGCTCGAAGGAATTATTGAGGGCCGACAAGGAGAGGAGGCTGGAAGAGCTGAGGGTGAAGACTGCCATGCTGGAGAAATCTTTGGCGGAAGATACGGAAGCCTGATACACTCCTGTAGGACGTCTCACTGACAGACTTTGCCGGTGCAATGTCCAGATGGATTACTACATGCGACGGACTCTTATTGAGGAATCAGGCGCATTTCCGGGGGCGAGCTCTTAAAGCTGGCGCAACATCTTGTTTCCAATCTGATCAGATCCTAATATAGACTAATTTAGGCTGGCGTTGTGATCCAGAGGTGGATCTGTGCACACAATCTGAGTCATGCTCTTGGTAATACGATACGGTAGACCCAAATAAGGTTTTCCCAATGAAATGAATTTACGATCCTTTTCATGTTGTGGAGGACAGTTTGATTAGTTCTACGGTAAGTCGTTCTACTTTCTCGACAATGGGCAGTGACGGTATAACATTGGCGATCATCTTGAACGCCACAGAAGCAACCCTTGCGCCTGGAGCAACTCAGAACTTGTGTGAATTTAGGTTAAATTTAACGTTATCAACTTAACGTTCAATTGAGTCAAATTCGCTTCATTTCTTGTGCGGTCCAGTAATCTGAGTTGACGTTGTTGGAGGGCATGGGTGTGAGGAGGTGTGTCTTCTCCTATCTAAATTAAATTAACGTTAGGATGGTAAATGTGATTGCGTGAGAGGCGTGCACGCGAGTTCAACTCAAAGAAACTCTAAATTCAACGTTCATTCACAGAAGTTAATTTAGGAATCAACGGCTTGTCGCCCTTTTTTAAACTAAATTAATCCATGCATGAGAGTAACGTAATCAAGTTATTTTATCCAACATTATATGTAGGGATATCTGGCACGATCCCTCCAATCCCACCTGCTTTCCATTGATACGATACCTGCATTGAATGCGTTGTAGTTGATGCGGTCGCAAAAGAACGCTAGCAACTCAAGATAATCGCTTTTGATATTGTCATGAGCGCTGCAAACATGTCTTCCCGAATTGGAAACATCGCACATACTGCATTCTGCGATTTCAATTAGCTCTTTGAACTCTGGCCCTCCTGTCACAGTATGTCTCCTCATGTCCTCCCTTGCCTCGTATTGCTCCCGTGGGAACCTCTTGGGTGAATGTACGGTCTTGTAGCCTGGATGAAAAGTTTGCCAAGGCCTCTCAAACCATTGTACAAAATGCAGTAAGCAGAAGTCCTCGCGAACCATCTCCACGCGAGCCTTTACTAGGTCAGCATCCCCAGTGTTCCGCGCTAAAGACTCTTTAATGTAGTCTTCGAACGAGATGCAGACAGATGATGAATCCCCGAGGTACCGACTCCTTGGCACAGGCAAGATGTGTGGTGGAGCAGGCAGTTCCGACCTCGCCACGTATTGTATCCCTCGACGCACGTATTTGTCTACGGCTTCTTGGTTGGCCTGCCGCAAATATTCACAAAACCAATCCTTAGGTTCCCATGCGCGTGAGCATCCCGCGGCTGTCAGATTGCCGTACATTGAGACCGCTCCAAAGCCAGATATAAAGCATTGAACAAATGAAGAGTGAAAGTCAAGCATCAGGTGTGTACTGCTTACTTGATTGTCGAAGTGGGCAATGAGATGCAACTTGTGTCGTTTGCCATTGCGCTCGACTGTACCACATAGTGTGTGACTTTCGTAGATCGGAGGTGGCTCATCATCCCCTTCCGGCCAGTCGGGGAACTCCCAGGTTGTGCCGATTGAAGACAGGTAGACGGCAAACTTGAGCCAGTGAAGAGCATGCGGATGAGTGAGAAAGTCCCAGTCAGACTCGGATGTCTCCAACCGTGGATAGAAGTACTTTGCAGCACGAGAGCCGACGAGCAAGACTTCGCAGTCGTGCATAGCCATGAGTAATGCAGGAGGGTTGGCAACGAGCTCTCCAAAAGAGACAGGATCGCATCGTCCTCGCAAGAGACGATCTCCATCCTCCCCATCAAAACCCATGTTTTTGACAACATTCCTCATGGTTTTTGGCCTCAAGCCCGACCAAGCAAGGACTTTTTCCATGCAATCAAAGTCGAAAGCCACCTTCGGGATGCTGCCATGAAAGTAATTATGGAATACTCTTCGGCCTTCGTTTGTGAGTGACCCTGTTCTGCCATCGAGGGTACCTTGGGAGATCATGACCTCGAATGCATCCTCACACTTTCGAACAAATCCCGGGAGCGCATGTTCCAGCCAGCTGCTCTGCACTGCGGTGCCTGGAAATTTCGCTGCCAACTTCGAGTGAGCACTCCGTACCTGTTGAACATAGGCGGATTCACTGAGATGCCATTGTCTGTTTTGTCGTGGGGTGACATCAGCCTCCGTAGCTCTCACACTAGCGATAAATCTCATGAGACCGAGCTGTAGCCGATAGAGATCCGTCCGCGATACATTCAGCCCTTTGGCGAAGTCCTCTTGATGCATTTCATGTATCTTGGTTAACGTGGATGCGTACCACTTGTCCGTCGGAGGGATGTCCGGACCATGGCCCGATCTCTTCTTATGATTCGACATTTATCACGGCTCGGAAAATTTGCCGTGGCGTACAGTATAGTGGTGGGAACAAAGGATTTCAAGAAGGAGCCGAGATGAAGTAAATCGTAGCCTTGCTTTACTACATTGAATCCATCGAATTTGTATTTACCGTTCAGCACAGTCGCTTGAGGGGGGAAACGGGGGAAGGATTCAGCAATTACTTGATCCCATGACCTCCGACAAGTACTGTAAGAAACTCGACGTTTAACCGTATAATTGGTTGAGAATACTTGAGAACTGTGGCTGGAGAAAGTTCTGAGCACGATGAGGCTCATTTCTTGCGGCCACTTCATCCCCCCTAGAGGGTCGAGGATGTTGCTTCGGGAAGGCGTGTCATTTAGTATAACGTCATCATATCCATGCACCTGAGAGGTGGTATTTAGAGGCGAAATTCTACTGATCAAAGTCTCTTGAGTGATCCCCTACATTGCCTTCGCGTAACACTTTTCCATCTGCTCTTCCTTCAAAGCTTGAAGGTGACGAGAAGTCGACTTGGACGCCAACGGATAAGCCTCATCACTATGAGCACGGACCATGGAATGGTCAAGCTTGTTTCAAGCGACGGCGTCGAGATTTGGTGCGGTAAGCGTCGGTGAGTCTCACGTTCTCCCGAGATTGGAGTTCTGAAGTTGCATCACCAAAGGAAAAGAAATTACTTTGTATTCCCAAGTGATGCGAGACGCATTGGATGATTGGGGCACGAAAGATGCAGAGATCCCGGTAAGTGCTCAAAAGATGTTGTGCTATTTCTGCATAGCTAAAAAGTCGCACGTAGATTCCAAATGTTGATGCGAGTGTGCTTGTCAAGGTTCTCGCGTGGTGTGAGCGCCGCATGGAAGATCAGAGAAGCTCGTATGATGCCATGAGATGGAGCCACAGCCTCGGACGAGTGGACATGCAAGAAATCGTTGAAATGCGAAACGCGGCGGACTATCTCATCATCGATGAACTAGACGAGCTTTGTTGCCGGTACCTTGCCGAAGGAATCGCAGACAAAACAGCAGAGGAGCTTTGCGATCTGTTGAATTTCGGCATACCATTTGCACCTGAGGAAAAGAAAGAAATTGAGAGCGAGCTCCGAAACGAAAGTCTTGCTTGAGTCTCGCAATGATGGAAGCATAACGTTACAAAAGCGGTCGTATCTATCACAAAAACGCACTGAACGAACAATTCAATGCTTGTTCATTGACCACCTCGCTTTCATCTCGGATACATCTCCGACGATCTTTGGTGTACGGAGAGGTTTACAACCTTCTTCTCGACGAAGTGCAAACTAACGGCTGCCAGATAGGAGCGATAACGAGCCGAATTGGACACAACGTCCTCCAAATGGGCCAAGACCCATTATGAAGCATTGCCTGACCCCCCACCCAAAAGGAAACGTGGCGGGCCAGCCTCTCAGTAGGACCGTCACCACAAGTCGTCCAGGATGTGTAGCTCGAGCGAGTAGCGGCAAGCGCAAGCTTCATGATGTTGGGGATGACTCCGGCGAAGATGCCATAATTCCTTCTCACAAGAGAACGAAAGCCATCTGATCCTGCGCCATCTTGCCCAATGGATTGCATCCTGACACTGGCTAAAGAATCTGCAAGATAGAACGTCATGGTCTAGATGTACAGTACAGTAACGCCAAACTCCAGATTAGTATACTGACGTCAAATATCTTTGAGCGTGTGGCTCCGCTATGTATCTCACTTCTACAAGTTTGGCTTGTGTCTTGAAACCACGCAACCAGGCTCGTTTAACCTCCTGTCGCAGCACGACATGCGGTAGCCTTCTTCAAAATCTGGGTCTTCCATGAAGTAGTCGGGCGGAGGCATACCGCACGACTTGTCAAAAAATTCTGCCCAGACTTCCGAGTCGTCGTCAAGTTCTGGATTGTCTTGCATCATCTCACATGTTAGCCTGAAGCCTTGTCTGACTGCATACGTCTGACCCCCATAGATCTTGAATCTTGAATATTCAGAATCAGGTGAAGCTCAATCAGGAATCAAATCAGTCAGGTGGGCGCTCAATCAGAAATCAATCAGCAATCA
>NW_027191570.1:0-13118 GCF_011745625.1 Cladosporium halotolerans | reverse complement strand
AAACGCACTCAACCTCAAGCCGAGCACGAAAGTGACTCGACAGTCGATATTACGTTGGAGGTGGACACGGAAGCCGTGCCCCAATCGCACCACGATTTGGCGGAGTATCGGATTGGAGCACGGGGGTGCTTGTTCGCAGACGTATACGTCTACATCCATCAACACGGCCTCGGCGAGTGGCCGATCACCAGAACTGGGCGCCATGGCCCAATACGCAGAAGTTCTGACGTGGGCGTAGGTGATCCACCACAAATTCACGTGAACGACTACTGACAGGTCTCCATATTCCAAATTCTTGCGTGCCTGGGTCCGCGAGAGGCTTTTGCCCTGGTAGACTGTGGCATGCCTGGGCCCTACAAACGAAAACACACGGCTGATTTCCGACATGCAGCCTCGTCGAGCGTGAGCCAGTCGATTCTTCAGCCGTGGCGAACAGCCACGACTGGTGCCTCAGCCGAGAACACGAGACGCCAGCGACCCACGATAGCGACGATGCGGCCAGCATTGTCCTCGGCCGACGGCACGTTCTGGACAGCATGACGCGAACCGTCCGCTTAATTGCTGGAAGAAGAGGCAGACCGATACTCTCTGGACGTCTTGATTGGGCCGTGGCGCTTCAGCAGCTTCTTGGAACCTTGTCCCTAATCAATTCCTGCCACGAGAGTGATGTCCCATCTCTTGGTGCGGCACTCCAACATGTTGGTGCCTTTCCCTAGCTGTCAATGCCGGAGTCGAAAACCGCACAGTTGCGTCGTTAGGTTGTTCGTCCTCCTTTTGGACGACGATCTCTCGCGTAGGCGCCAGGCGCCCATGGCACGGCTGTGGGAGGTTGCGCTGGTTAAGCTGAGGTGAGGGTCGCGAGCCTGTCGCAGCACAGCGCCGCAGCGGCAATCGATGGACGTGATGGACGTGATGGACGCTCTCAAACGCCGCACTGCCAAGCGAAGGGAAGAGCATCACGCTTGTACTGCACTTGCAAGGTATAGAGCTGGGAAGCCATCGAGAGTGCGGCACGCCTGCGCATGAATGAGTGTTACGGTATTGCGCAGTGGGAGGTCAACTGACGCTCGTGCTGCCGTCGATGATGCGACGCTTAGCCGTGACAGGCTCGAGC
Source organism: Cladosporium halotolerans (assembly GCF_011745625.1). Lineage (NCBI taxonomy): Eukaryota > Fungi > Ascomycota > Dothideomycetes > Cladosporiales > Cladosporiaceae > Cladosporium > Cladosporium halotolerans. The sequence goes on along the minus strand of NW_027191570.1, from coordinate 12,004 downwards.
ATTATGGATCAAGCTCGGTGCGTGGCCGCTTTGGTCAGGGTTCGGGCCGACACCTTCCGAAAGTACGCCAGCCGAAGATGAGCGGAGCTTGTTCCCCACGCGCTACGCAGAGGTGGTTACTTGAGCTTACTGTAATGCATCGGCTCAGGAGAGCGGGTGCTCGTCTGGATCAACAGTATACTCAGAGTCGGAGCTTTGATCGAAAAGCAGCATGCCTACCTCCCGACAACACAACACGCCGGGAGCGTTCGATGGTCGCGGAAGAGACTTGGGGATTTAGGACATGTTCAGTTGGAGAAGGAGCGTAGGAAGCACCTCAGTGGAGGGTGCCAACATATGCATTCATTTCTTGGCTAGGGGCATAATTAGACATGCCTGAAAAGTTCCGTCCACTCTCACAAGATTTGACATCTGAACCTTTCGCGAGCGCACACTGTAAGCTGCACGCAAAGTAAATCATGATCTAGATGCTCGACAGATCATAAACCTCTCGTCTTAGCCTTCAGTCAGATATGCCAGCCTAGGAGTATGACGTCTGAGCAGAACTCACATTTGTGGATGAGGTTTAGTGACTGTGTCCAGGTCGGGGCCCTTTCTTGCGCGTTGATCCAGAGGTTATCAACTCATAATGGGCACAGTATCGAATGCCTTGAGCTGGTTTTTCCGTGCAAGGGTCTGCAGTCAGAGTCTCCTTTCTGCACTCGTAAGTGCAGCCACCGCCTGACCAGATGGTCAAGGTTTTGTACTCTTTGCACATTATGGGAAGCGAATCTATGTTTGGCTGTACTGTAGTCGAGTTGAAATTTTAGAGATGGAAGTGTTCGAATCCAGATGCAAAGCATACCGTAGATATACAGAAGTTACGCGCCCACCAAGCGCTAATGGTGGTGACGGGATGAATTGTAGCTACATGAGGTGATTTGTGTAGCGACGTGGCGCTTACTTCCACGCGCTCATTCGATGGCTCTTGAACGCGCGCGCAAGAACGGCGCCGTAGCTCTGCTGGGCTCGTATGACTGGGTCGTGTGCATTGCGGGGCTCCGCAAATGCGGATGTCCTTGTGTTTATTGGAAGATCCGCTTATAGAACAGGGGCTCGTGAGAGAAAAGCCCAGCCGCCGAGACCCGCGGCTGGCTGCCAAGAGGACGGTGCTGAGTCGAACAACCCTTGCATCCCAGCCCTGACAAGTACTTCTTCCTCTGCAGCATAATACGAGCCAAGCAAAACACCGTGCCTTCATGGATTCTCTGCGAACCATTGCCGCCGAAAATGTCAATCTTCTTATGGTCGGATCCTCCTCCTCCACGTATCGCCTAGGCCATATGGTTGTCAAAATCCCGCGGATCGACGATGACGCCGAAATCACCAAAGGCAATATGAAAGCAATGAAAATTGAGGCGAATGTGTATAAAATTCTCGGACACAATGATCTGATTGCCAACTGCTTCTACGTCAGCCCCCTTGGGGATCTGATCATCTTGGAGTTTTATGAAAACGGAAACCTCAAGGATTACGTGGCAGCTAACGGCTCCACGCAGCTCCGCAAGTGGACACGGCAGATTGTCGAAGCCGTAGAATTTGTTCATAGTAGGGGTGTGCGGCACTCCGATATCAGACTTGAACAGTGGCTCCTGGATTCTGCAATGAACGCCCGGCTCAGCGATTTCAACTCGTCTGGCTATGACAGTTGCCCTTCCCTTGGCCTCGACTGCGAGAGAGCTCTCGGGCTTGAAGATTCAAGCCATTTCATGCCAAGGGAATTATCTGCCGACAGCTCCGTCCAATCTGATCTTTTCGCACTAGGGTCAACTCTATATGAAATCGAGCAGGGCAATTCCCCTTGCGCAGGCGAGGATGAAGAAGATATCGCCATACGCTTTGCACGCCAAGAATTTCCGTCAGTGTTGCACTTAACTCTTGGATCCACTATTCTAGGATTATGGCGCGGCAAATTCAACTCAGCTTCGGAAATCTTGCATTCAGAGGGCCACATTTGGGGTTCTTAGAAACCACACTTTCGTTCGCCATGATTAGCCAGGAATCAGGGTCTCAATACTCGCACTCCACGAGATGATAACAATCCAACAAGGGGTTGACGGCCAGTGAGTCTGAGTAAGCACGGAAAGTGGACAGTTGATGTGGCCGGAACTCAGACTGAAATCCCAAGGCATTCTAAAGAAGATGTGATCATTCCGTGCAAGATCCCGGCTCAAGCGCAGGTATACCTTATCCACCAGTAGGATGCTGACGTGTTGCTGAGAGCCATCGGGGCGCTTCGCTGCGAAGTGTGCACACCAACGTCTTATTCCTGGGGCTGCTTGTGAAAATGTTCCTGCCTATATCGTTCTCATAAGCGACGACAGAAGTGTGTCGCGCAAGACGCTTGTAAGAAGCGCCCGATCTTCGAGCCCTCGCTTCCAACTTTTGTGTCAACGGTGGTTGCACCAAGTGACTGCCGCAGGTCTGCAGACGGCCGCCTCCTGACGTGACATTCCTTCTCTTTTCTCTTTTAACTTGTCTAAAGATCAGCTCCCTCCGGCATCCAGAGTTGCCAGACTATAGGAATGAGCCCTCGCCTGAATGTGCGTTGCCGACAGCGCGGTGCAGTCCTCGTCAGTGATCTGGCAGCGAGCCAGCACGACCTTTTCCACCTTCGTTCGCACCGATGATGGCAGGAGCAAAAGCTCGACTGTGTACAGCCACCTGTGAGACTCCCAAGAGGATATACCGGCCGAGGTGGCAGGATGATCGACAAGTATTTGAACAGCTTTTGCAAAAAGCTGCTTACTGTGAACGGTTCCACTTGAGAATCTCTGAAAATATAGGCAACGTAGGACCTTGGGATGGCCGTAAGAGCAGCCTGTCCTACAGGAGACCAAGACACATAAATGGTCTCGCCCTGGATGAAGACGCGAAAAGGTCTTATCGCCGGGGCGCGCACGGTCGCGAAGCCGGCGGAGCGCGACGCGACGGTGACGACCTCAGCTCCCACGACCGTCTAGTACATCCTTCTTCCTCACTCGCACTGGGATACCGGGCGAGAGCTCGGGGGGTGTTGCCTGTCGATGGAATTGCACCTCTTGCTAGACGGTGCCCTCCGGCAGAGGTAAGAGTCATCATCTCCAGGGCACTGGCTGACCAGGAGCAACAGAACGAACAGCATCATCAAAGTCAAGAAAAACATCACAAATCAGCGGATACTGGCGGGAGAAAACCATCCAACTCTTGCCTACGCAGACCGTCGACCTGGGCCCGAAGCCGGCGCATCACTTGTTGCACGTAGCGGCTGGTCGCACAGCTGCTTGAAAGAGACGGTCCGGGGACAGGGACACTGTTAAGACAATAGGGCCGGTGGATGTGCAATTGAGCTATTCAAGAGACAGGACACCCGTGACCTACGAGCGTTGTGGGACCAGTAACGTTACGCTGGCGAGTGTAGCCGACTCGTGCCCCGCTGTGGTGTGAAGCCGCATGTGAAAGCGAGGGGACAGGCCACTGGTGCGGAGAACCTGTCAAGACGCAGCCTTTGTGCTCCTTCTTTGGAGACAGACCACTGCAGAGCGGATCTATTCATGACATGAGGAATGCGCACTTTCGAGGGACATCGCCCCTCCGCGGCGAACTTGTTAAGCCGCGAGAATAGGGGTGGTCACCCGGGCGGGCAAAGAGGCTTCCGCTGCTGGCCAGGGCGCTGTCTCGAATCCCCACGGCGAGACATGGTCAGTCTCGACGAGGGAGACCTCCCGAGGTCACGCGAAACGGTTTGGGCCGCGGGACGTAACACGCCATGGCGGCGACGGCTGACACCGTCTGCGTGGCTCGAAAGGACGGATGTGCATGTTGGTACACAAAGAGAAGGAAGCTGCTGTCCCACCCGTACTAGGAGCCTTATTATTCATACAAGAGGGTATCGCCACCCGCAGAACCTTTACTCGGTGCTTGAGGAGCAAATCTCAGGATGAGGGTAGGCGGCTTGGAAGGTAAACTCTTGGAAACACAGCTTCAAGAGTACCCGCCAATTACTAATCACAAGAACTTGGAACAGGACCATGTGTCCCACCGTATGAGATAGAGCGCCAGAGTAGAGTGACATTTGGGTTCTGTAGGGCTTCATGATTGAGAGGAACACAGTGTAGGTACAGTAGCCTGTGGTATCTACGCCTCTCTGATTCACACGGCTTAAACGTTCCGCTCCATCCAAGGAATCCGGAGCTCAATTCGAGGAAGCTCAACTTGGTCTCTGTCGTTCCCTGCCACATTTGCTTGACCTCATCAGTTGCCGTAAAGCACCCGCCAGCGTGCGGCCCACCAGCTCTTCTCTCGCAAGTGGTCGCCGCAGATGCTCGGAGCGGACCGCGCATTTGGAACTACGAGGAAGTCTCAAGTGCACTGTACAGTAATCATGTGAGGCACCAAGACCTCGATGTCGTCAAGGTCGGAACGCATAGGCGCTAAGCGAAGAGTAGCCCGGGGGTCCAAGTGTGGAATGGCACGGTTACCTAGCGTGACCGTCACGGAATGAAGTTCATTACCATCACCATTAGCGTGGCCATCACGGATCTCAACGCCTTGTCCAGCATCTTCACGTGTCAACTCGAGCCAACCAAACAGTAACCTAGATTACAGTAGACTTTTTCCGTTTTCCTGATTGTGCGCCCTGTGGCTGTGTCGCGTCCTCTTGTTGTTCTTCACTTGTTGTCGTCACCCACCACTTTCCTGCTGATATGTCGCTGCCGCTCACGCACCGAGGTCGACCATCGAACCTCCCCAGCTGAGACCCCGGACGGCCCGGTCACATTGCGTGTGCTGCAATTCACTCAACTGCATGTTGCACCAGCAGCTGCATTCGGAGACAATCCACTTACCGAGTAACATTACTTTAGTAACAGAGACGGAAGCCACTGTTCCAGTTTGAGCGAGTGGCGACGGCCAGATTTGCAAGACCTATGTTCTTATGGCTGTCGCTGTTGCGTCCCAGCCCCCTTGACTGCCGACGGTTGTGCTTCGTGTCTGTCAAGTCACGGTGCGCACGCTTTCGGCACGCATCACGTGCAGAAGCACTTTCCAGGTCAACCCTCACCCCATAATGTGCGTTGTTATGGTACTGTAAGGGTTGGGTTAAATAATGGGTGGCTTCATGCCCCTGTTGTCATGACTGCTACTGAATTGCACCATTGACCATCGCAGGAAACATGTGAGCGGCAGGACCGCCAAGACCTCTAGAGAATATATTTCAACTTTACGTCACAACGATTCTTGTCTCTCATTCAAAGCGATACTGACTAATTTGCCGACACGGTCTCGACTGCTGAACACTTGCACATCACCCGCATCATCCTTGCCTCTCCACCAGACCGTCGTCTCTGATCAAAGAGATATCAATAATAACGAACGCTAACTTATCGCCGGTACAAGCTCGGCAAGCTCCTCAAACATGTCCTTTTGTGCCTGCATGCGTCTTAGCGAGGCTGCACATTTCCACCTTCTGGAACCAACCCGATTTACCTCTTCAGCGTGTCGTCGCGTGCGAACGTTTTGGGACAATACGGGCATACTTTCGGACGTGCATCGTTGTGCGTCTGTCGTTACGTCAGTGCTAGTTCAGATGGCGACACTGTCGGGAGCCGTCCCCTCTCGTGCCTCTTCCTATCGGCTTTGCGGCGGAACCGCTTCGCACACTCCTTGCATTGGTGCTCCGGCTTCGGATGTCCGCCGTGACCCTTGTTGGGGGCCTTGGTGTTGCTTCGATTGCCGAATGAGTTGTCGCAGCTGTCATATCTGGGCTTTTCACTGCCGGACAACACGAATATCCCCGCGCCCCTACAGAATTCTCGAAATGACGGCAGGGGCATCACCAGTGCGGCGCACGAGCCTGATTTCCACGTGTCACCAATTGCAGTATATAGATTTCAATATGTGTATGTACTCGTCAAGCAGCTGTTCAATGGAAGAACATACCGCAACACTGAAGAGAGCAGAAGATTATAAACCAGGGCGTCGTGCCAACAGTGACAGATACACACCTGGTGTCCCTCGATCCGCGTCGAACCCCTCCGCCACTGCGGTATTTCTCACTCTAAATCGACCCCCTTTTGTAAATTTCCCATGGTTGCGAGGGGGTCGTGAGCCTGGAGACTGCGACCCCAGGGCGACATTGCGTGCGATGGCGCGCAACGCAGCGCAACGCGTGTTGTACAGTATTGTACCTCACGGCGGCGCACGAATCTAGATCGGAAACTCCGTCGGTTTACAGTAGAGCGCTATTGTAGGCAGTGCTGCTGCAGCGTACTATCGAAAGCGCACCATGATGCTGAGGGGCCGAATGTATGCCCGTCATTGTTCGGGGCTACACCCCATAGACCGGTTGTCAAGCTGGGGGCTTCGCACGCAGCCTTGCCACACGAGTGGGCTTTTGCTTGAATCTTGACAATCTTCTGAACGTGTGTGGTGCAGCTGTCCGACGAAGAGCGCAGTCGTTTTGCAGCCGCAGCTGTCCAGTAAGTCCCCCTATCTCAGCTTCGGTCACGATTGGTGAACTGCACACATCTACATACCCATACAAACCTGGTATTATCGTCGCGACCATAGAATCATCAGGAAAGCAACGTTGATTGTCTGAGCGTCGTCGTCGTGGCCAGATTGCGCCGAAGCACTTCCCAAGTCGACTCTTCTCTTGGGTTGAGGGTTGTTAGGGTTAGGGTTGGGGTGATCCATGGAGCATCGTGCTTGTGACGTCATGACCGTGAAAACACGTTCGACCGTAACTTAGACATCAGCGGAGTCACGCTATGCAGTGCAGCTCACGGCGAGCACACTTCAGCACACTTTCTCGAAACTGTATTGTAGCACCACGCGAGATCGATGATTGACGAATAACGTTCATCCACCTGTGCCGGGAATCCACCTGTGCCGGGACATTTTTTTCTGGTCTTCGCTCTGCATCTGTTGTCCTTGCCACAACTGATTGATAATCCATCTCTTGCTCTTCTCCTGTCATTTTGCCTATCGGCCTGACCAGGTGTGTGGGCACCGATCGCACGGATAGCCGTCCCTTCGTCCAAAATTCGTCGCCGTCATCGTTCGACGCTTCTGCTTTCGAGCCTGCGCAAAGGCGACACGCGGTCTGAACAGAGTTGAAAGTAGATGCGCTAGATGCGCTACGACGAGAAGAACGTCGTCCATCCAAATGCATCCAGCTAGAGACCGTTGACGAAGGTTGCGGCATGCAGATAAGCGCCAGACCGGTTTTTCGGCAGGATCAGCCTTCGGGTCCACTGACAAGGGCCAGACGCGGAGAAGCTCCGATGCCGCGACCTCTGCTTTCATTGATTCGCTCGGTCGGCACCGTGCGGCAAGGCGGGCTTACCTTATGTCCGTTCGCAACGAGACCGTGTCTCAGCGGTTTTGATACCAGTGCGGGCTGTTACCGTTCCGCAGGAGGCGGAGCAAAATCGTACGGAAGCTCATAGAAGGTCACCTGTCAGAGATTTTGGCGCTGGAAGAACCAGCGCATGCTGCTGACCTATGTTGCCTCCTAACCGTCTAAGCGTTTTGCAACTGCGATTCATAGGCAGCTGCTTGCTTCCGCTAGTGCCTCATTGTGACTAGCCAATCAAGGCCATATTCCAAGAGACGACACAGAGGACGGCTTGCAGCGTTCATGCAGGTCTGTGGTCTGGACTGTCAGCTCTCACGTCGTAACAGGAAACCCTGAATCCGGGCGTCAATGTAGGGCTAGACAATTGCATAACGTTACAAGTGCGATCGAGATACAAGCTGTAAAGTGCATCCTACCCCAGCGAAAAGCCGGGTGCGGGGAAAAGCTCATGCCAGTAAGCACGCATTGCAGGGTCACTCATGCCGAACCCACCACTTTCTGCCTTTATGCGCGTCTCTATCTGATAGACGGAATCAAGTCCAGTCAAGGTACTCAGACTTGTAACAATTAGGTCGACGTAGCGCTCAGAAGCGCCGTCTGAAGTCATCATCGTCATATGCCTGTTCTCGTGCATTCATTCTCTGTCTGGCTACCAACTCAGGCACGGGACTATAATGGCTGAAATCATACCTAAAGGCGCGCAACATGCATCACTATCGGCAAGCAACATCTCGAGCGAATTGAGGCCACTGAAGGTGGACATGCAGGGGTAGACAAGCCGGTCTCTGTACCGTTATACCAAGCTCATGATTTTAAGGTCTCTATGAAGAAAGCTATGGGACAGTCAAGCGACGCTTCGGACACGGTGTGCGGGGCGAGGCGAACGGTCGCGGGACGCTCCGCTCGATCTATTACAACAGACTGATCAAAACCAACGAGACCAGCAGCCCTTGAGTTATAGGGGTCTGACTCACAGCTTTTGGCGTCTGTCAGGGACTTCTGGAACCACCAGGCGGGCGAAACTCGTTCCTGCAGCCCAACTTCCTTCCGTGGCTTTCAGTGTCTCCTGCAGCAACCACCTGCGCTTCGCGCTCTCAGAAACATGCTGTGCGCTGCAGAAACCCGTCTTTCTGAACCTCCCAATGATGTTCCCGTGTCAACTCGATGGCACCGCGTCGCACGGTCGCCAGACGCGGCGCCAACGTGCTGAGCAACAGCAATTACTTACACCACAGCAGGAGAAAGCCCTTGTAGAATACCTGTTGCGGCTGCACAGAAATGGCTACCCTGCTCGCGTGAAACACCTCCGATACTTTGCGGGCATTCTCCTGCGCCAGCGGTACGCTGCAGGGTCCTCGTCCAACTATCGTCTACCCGGGAAGGACTGGCCACAAGCTTTCCATAAGCGCCACCCCGAACTCAAAGCTGCAAAAGTGAGAGCAATCGATTGGCAGAGACACGAGAAAAACATTCGCAGCAAGGTTGAGCAATGGTTTGAGGTTATGAGCAAGGAGCTCTCCGAACGTGATGTCTTGCAAGAGAACGTGTACATCATGGATGAGATTGGCGTGTTGCTCAGCGATCTTACCACGATGAAAGTGCTTGTGTCCCGCAGCGATGCGCAAAGCCGTCGCGGCGTTAGATTGCGTCGCACAATGATCACCGCAGTAGAATGCATATCAGCAAAGGGGAGAGCTTTGCCTCCGCTGATCATCTGGCCGGGAAAGACATTGCAAAACACGTGGATCTCTCACGATACCCCAGACTGGCATTACGCATGCAGCGATAAGGGTTACATCAATTCTAAGATAAACCTGTACTGGGTGCAGAATGTATTCAATCCCCCCACCAAAGACCGGGCTGCGGGCAAACCTCGCATTTTAATCGTCGACGGATTCAACACCCATGAGTCTCTGGGAGTGATGACATTTTGCTTCCAAAAAAACATCGTGGCTGTGTCGCCAGCCATCCCACACGACCCATTTGACACAGCCGTGCGATGTCGGGGTGTTCTCGCCACTGAAGATGGCCTATCGCGAGCAAGTTGATCTTATGTATCGCGGTGGGGCGGAGACTGTCAACAAGGCCCATTTTACGCTGCTATACAGCCGAGCCCACAATATCGCTCTGACTTCTCGGAACATCAGATCTGGATGGTCCAAGACGGGAATTTTCCCTTTCAACCCTCGAAAAGTTTTTGATAGTATGCAGCAAGCTCCCGTCAATCCAGCCCCCGCAGAAATCGCAGCCACTGTACCCACACAACCTGCGCTGTCTCCTGCTTCGCTGAAAACACCAACCAACACTATTAGTCTTGCGGCACTCCAAAGTAAGCTTCAAGAAAGGCCCGAAAATGTTGCGCATGTGGACCCGTATCTGCAGAAGATTCTCAATGCTGCAAAGCGGGCCTTCGCAGAACGCGAGCTTCTCAAAGACGAGAATGATGCACCAATGCAGCAGAACAATGAGAAGAAAGCACGAAAACATGCAAATGAGAGAAAGATAGGCAACAAAGTTATGACATTCGAGGACATCGTGGAAGCGAGAAAAATGTGGGAGCGTGCCGAAGCCGACAAGTAAAGGAAGCATGCAGAGAAAGACCGGAAGCAGGCCGAGAAGGAGATGAAGGCGATCGAAAAGGAGAGGATGAAAGCTGAGAAAGAGAAAGCGAAGGTCAGGAGAGAAATGGTGAGAGCCGAGAACAAAATAGAGCAAGTGGCGAAGAGGAAGGAAATCATACGGCGCGGACCTCGCGTCGGCAAGGCGAGAGTACCTGCCTAGCACAATTCCCCAGATGCTGCAAGTCGAAATGTTGCTCATGACTGTCAACCTGCCTTGGATGGCCCAACGCAGCCTTGCCCGGAAACGTACCAGTAGCGCGGATGTGGTAGCTGTACGCTCCTTGACGGAACTCACGTACGTCGCCACTGAAGCCGACCTTGCCGGGCTTTGATGGTAGTTCAGGCCACGGGTGGTACTGTGAGCTTTCCACCAGTGTCGATGGCACGTTTAGCTTCGAGACGTCCGCTTACTATAAGCGGGCCGTAAAGACGGGAGGGTCCAGTCCCGCCTCGCGCTATCTGCCTTTTGCTCCCATTCTTGACATCAGAGGGGCTTGCTCGACGGGGTGACTTCCTGCAGGCCTCATGTTGGGGAGCCAGATCGGGCGATGCTATGAGCTGTGCTCGTGGTTGCGTGCCTAATTTAGCTCTTAAGCATGGTCGTCTTCACGTACTGTTATGCTTCAGGGGCTGACTTATGTTTGACTGCATTTAGGACGAGGTTTGTGTTTCGAATATCATGGTTCGATACCACCAGTGTTTCCTTCAAAGTGTCGTTCAAGCTCATATCTGGCTTCCTGGCTTTGTAGTCTCAGGTCCTAGCAAATATTCTCACACCGTAATAATACATGGCTACTTGACATTCGTTGTTCAGCTCCTTGATCAGTGAGGTGAGCCTAGCATAGCCCTCTTTCACTGAATTTTGCGAACCTTGCGGTGGCTTCCTGGAATCAAGGGTCACCCGCAGCTCCTTGCAAGCGTGCTTCTTTCTTCCGCTGTAGCTGCGGCATTGGCGAGGATTTTGACTATGTCTTCCCAGCCTCGAAGTTGGGCAACATTCAGCGCGCTTCCATAGTCTCCCCCTCCTAGATTGGGATCTGCTCCATGGCTAAGCAACAATATTACAAGGTCTGTCCGACCGGCAAACGCTGCGGCTTGCAATGCGCTGTTGTAATACCCCCCCTGTGCATTCACACCGGCGCCGTGTTGGAGCAACAACTTTGCGATTGACAAATGGCCCCGCAGGCATGCAGCTTGCAGCGCGCTGCCATACGGCCCATCTTGCGATTTTGTATCCGCCCCACGTTGTACTAATTCTTGGACCACTTCTTGATGACCGCGAAATGCCGCAGCTTGTAGCGCATTTCCAAAATAGCCTCCTCTTGCGTTCACGTCAGCTCCCTCAGCCACTAGGCTTCTTACTAGGGCCAAATCACCCTTGGAAGCAGCCAATTGCATTGTGGAGCCGTAGTAACTATCCAATACAGTTGGGTGTACGGTCTTGTTGGACATCTCTGGTGCAAGCAAGTTTTCTGTTAGGTTTGCTGATGGCTGTGAAGCTCGGGGGGTTTCCAAAAGAAATTCAGAATGTGAGCGTCTGTGACACTAAGGAGTCCTTCCGTGAGGGAGATGAAAAGGCACATAGGCACTTCCTGATGCGTGGAATAGACTCGAAACAAACCGTGTGTGACACATTTGCAACTCGTGCTTGACACTTTTCCCATCTGCTGCAGTCAAGGCAACTATGCCGAAACGCCGGCTGATTGACGGCGAGAGCACACAGCCATAGGAATGATCAGTTCTCGTGCATTGATACAATCGCTTAGCCCCCTAGAACACCCTTATAAACCTAGGATTCTGACGCTCAGATGCGATACATCTATATGCGGCGAGTTGGAGCAACTGTGCCTTCTAGAGCAACTTGATTCTGGCTAGGTTTACGGTGTTCAAAGAAATTGCGCTCAAATAGAAGCTTTCCCCACCTCAAGCACGTCCACACCTCAGGCACGCTTGACGCGGCACCAACGCGTCCTCTTCTCTACGTGATTTCTCAACAACCGCAACT